>NW_006408583.1:6427747-6435655 GCF_000296735.1 Chrysochloris asiatica
TTTTTTTTTTTTGTAACGTGTCATCAGTTCCAATTCCTAGCAACCCAGTATAAGGTTTCTGAAGAGATGCTGGTGGGTTTGCAGCACCAACCTTTCAGTTAGTGTTCTAATGCTTATCCTACAGCACCACACCTGGGCTCTAGATGGAAGCATGTTGTTGCTATTGTTAAGTGCCGTTGAGTTGGTTCTGACCCATGTTGACCCTGTCCCTAGGTTTTCTGAGGAGCAACTGCTGAACTTGAACCATCAACCTTTCCATTCAAACCGACATTGCAGTCCAGAGCATTCACCCACAACGCCACACCAGGACTCCAGATGTGAGCATATATGACTATAAATTTTCTCCTGAGCATTGCACTCTCTACATTCCTTAAATTTTGGTATGTAATGTTTTTTCTGTGTATTCAACTCAAGATTTTTCTGATTTTGTTGTTTAACTTTCACATATTTGTAAAATTTCCACCATTCCTTCTGTTATTGATTTTTAGTTTCCTTCCATGTGGTTGGGAAAAAATAGTTTGTATGATTTCAATATTTTAAAACTTATTTAGAATTGTTTTATGGCCTCGCATCCTGTCTATACTGGAGAATATCCCATGTGCATGTGAGAAGGACGTGTATCTGCTGTTATTGGGTGAACATTTTATATATGTCTGTTTATAGCGTTATTTATAGTGTTGTTCAAATTCTCAATATCCTTTCTGATCTTCTTTCTAAATGGTCTCTTACCTTCTTCTTATAAGGACCTTTGTGAATATATCAGATTAATCTGGATAATCTCCCCATCTCAAAATTCTTGTTCACATCTGTAAATTCTTTTTACCATGTAAAGTAAGAGATTACAAATTTCAAGAATTATAAAGCAGATGTCTTTGGGAGGTCATTATACAGCCTACTACAATAACTATATAGTCTTGGCTTAAGCATTTCTATAGAATTAGCACATTCATTGCCCCAAGAAAAAACAGCATTCATTCAGAAACTTGGAGAAGAGTTTGCAACAACAATACCATGGAGAAAATGTAACATCAAAGTAGCATTTTGAAGAGTTCCGAAAGTATCAGAATGATAGATAATATTCCCTGATAATAAAAGGAGGCTCCAACTTCTAAGACAATGGAAATCAGGTGGGAAAACTATATTTAATGTGACAAGTTTTACAGGAGGGATATATTCTTTGTTGTGCCTATGAGGCCGAGAAAATCTGAGTCTCCCTTGAATATTTTTTTGTGTGTGTCATTTTGAAGACATTATCAAAAAAATACACTTGAGCCTCTAGGTACCACTTCTATAGTATAGTTTCCATTTCTAGTAATAAAAGTATGGGCCTATTCCTGTGTATGCCACACGAAATCAATAATCTTCCTGGTGGGAAGATTTTATAAATTAGGGGTCATATTTTCCACTGGGTTTTTTTGTAACTGAAATTTAGAAAGAGAAAAAAAAAAATTGTTGGTTCATCTTTATTTGTGTGACTCACATTATGTCCAGCTTGAAAAGACCTTGAACTGACTTCCATTCAATTAAGTTTTACTGCTTTGTTCTCCAAAGCTGAACCATAACTATAAACCTAGAAGAAGAGTTATGGTTGAAAGAATGAACATCACAACCTGTTAACTGCCCTCTTTTCATCATTTAAAAATCTATAATTGTGAACCTGGAAGTTTCTGACCAGTAATTTCAATGTTAGATGTTAATTCTCCTGTTAGATCATATTTTAAAGTTTTTGTTTACCAATATGAGGACTTTTGAAATGTGACTGCAAAGTCAATAAAAAGTGACATGAGAATAGTTCTGACAACTGACTGTAATGCAATCAGATACTGTGGCTTCCTGTCCTGGTTCTTAAATTCCCAACTTAGAAAACTCTGAGAAATTCCAATCATCTTTTGATCTGCCTTTTTCTCATCTGTAAAATGAGGATAATAATATCTATTTCACAAGTTTTGAGACTTTTGTGAACATGATTTATAAATCACAAGGAGATAAATGAAATGGATCACCAATACTCTCGAGCGGGGTGGGTGGGATCACCTCGAACAGCAATAACGGACTTGTACATGTGTGAATTGTCATCAGTGATGAATATCTTTTGTAGGAACAGGTACTGCATCCAAGGATGTGATCGATTTTAAATATCTATATCATGGGGCTGATGGATCAAACGCAAACCTTTTATCTCTAGTTCCATATGAGCAAATGAGGTTTCCTTTCAGTTTTTAACTGCAGCTCTTACTTTGAACAGTCATATCACTTTGTCTCTCAGACTTCGAACATATTACCAGGAGGGACCAGTCCCTGAAGAGAAGGACACCATGCTTGGTACAGTAGAGGGTCAGAGAAAAGGAGGAAGATGGATTGGCACTGTGGCAGCAACAGTGGGCTCAAGTGTAGCAACAATTGCGAGATTGGCGCAGGACCAGGAAGTGTCTCATTCTGTTGTGCATAGGTCGGTACTGACTCAACTGCAGCTAACAACAACAATCAGCAGTCCCTGGTATCTGTTTAGAAAAGGCTGGAAGACATGAAAAGTCTACCACTAATACAGAAGAAAAGAGGTGAACATACAAGTGTCTGTGTTGGTAGGTCAGAAATACCAAGTTTCTGTCATTCAAAGGGAACACTAGGTCAGGTACACCTAAAGGGCAGGAATTGGGTTCACTCATATTTAAAAAATAAGTTATTTAATATTTATAAGTAGTAAAGAGTGCCCTACTCTTAAATTTACTCTTTTAAAAATGGTGGCATTTCCTTTGGTGGTTTAAATTATTATATATGTCTGAGTGTTTAAAAAAAAAAGAGAGAGAGAGAGAGAGCTAAAATGAATAGAGAGAAATACTGTTAACTGATGGTACATGGAGGGGATTATAATCATTGTAATGAAACAAAGTATATGATTTGTTGAATGTAAAACTGATGAGCTGCTCTGTAAACTTTCACTCAATTCACAATAAAATCTGTGGCATTTGAAGTAGCATGAGTGAGGTAGAACACTGACAATATGAACTTTTTGGCCCCATGTTTGTGAACTTACACATGCATACAGAGCTCAGTGAGGTCACAAAGTTACTTAAGATTTTTCTTTTTGACTTTAATCTGCACTTTAGATTTAAAACAAAATTAATGCTCTAGAAGGGGATAATTTCTTTTAACCTGACTCAAGTAGAACTGTGAGAAATAATTTTAAATGATTTACCAAGGATATAATGAAGTAGAGACAGGTTTATTTTCTCCATTTTATTTTTTTAAAAAGGAGAAAGCAGAGAAAATTATAGTTCCTTTGTTTGTCACTGTTACTCAGATGAATGGAAGGGCATGTATTACTTCACACTCCACTAATAAGAACTGCCACATGAACTCATTTACCTGTTTCTCAGTCTTTATGCTGCCCAATTTCACTCCAGAAGATAAACACTGGACTGTCAATGAACTGCAAGTTAGCAGTTGGAGCCCACCAATGGTTCCATGGGAGAATAAGACTTTGTGCACCCGCAATGACGTACAGCCTTGGAGCTCCTATGCAGGGTCTCTCTGAGTTGGAACTGAGTTGATGGCACATAACAACAACAATCATCTTCAAAGACCAAGGCAGTAAGCATCTGCTTGACTGAGATCAGACCATGTATCCTTGCTCTGGCTTCCAGCAGATTTAGTGCTAGAAAGTAAAGGTCTGATTTCCACTGAGACTTAGTAAATAGTTGTTGTTATTGTTGAGTGCGACCCTGGAGAGGGTTTTGGAGGAGTAAATGATGGGTTTGAACCACCAACCATATGGTTAACTGATGAGCTGCTCTGTAAACTTCAGTGCTTATCCTATATGCCACACCAGGAGTCCTAGTCATCAGTTAATTCCCTCAAAATAAGAAACATTTTAGGGAGTAATAAGCTCCCTAACCCTGGAAAGACCTTGCTGTTGTGTGTCATCAGTGAGTTCAGACTCATAGTGACCCTATATGAGGTTTCTGAGAGTGGCTGGTGGTTTTGAACTATTAAACTTGTAGTTACCAGTCCAGTGCTTATCCTACAGCACTGCACCAGGGCTCCCAAAATAAAGCGCCTACTACATAATACTGTAGGATAAGCACTTGACTGCCAACCCAATGGTCAGCAGTTCAAACACACTAGCCACTCTTTGGAAATATGATACAGGGTCACTATGAATCAGAATTGATAACTAACAACAACAAAACCAAAATATGATATGGAGTCCTGGTGTAGTCCTGGAGGATAAACACTGGCCTACTAACCTCAAGGGTGGTAGTTCAAACCCACCAGCCACTCCTTGAAAACCTGTATTGTTGTAAAGTACCTTGCAGTTGGTTTTGACTCTTAGTGACCTTGTATAGGGTTTTCAAGGAGCAGTTGATGAGTTTGAACCATCGACCTTGCAGTTCGAGCACACCTTATGGTTGAGGGCTTATCCTACAGCACCACACCAGAACTCCTTGTTGCTATGAGTTGGAGTCCATTCAACAACACTTAACAACAACAACATTATACAATTAATTTCATTATATAAAGTTTGTACCTAGGATGGGCAATACAGTGAGAACTTCAAATGATTAATCCAAGCATCCATTTGTTTATTCTTAGTATTAGAAATGGAACCTGTGTGGTATATTTCATTTTGCAAAAATGGCATAATATTTTCAACATATTTGTTGGCTTATTCAACCAGTCTGCCATTCATCCATGAATGAATACATACAATGTTCAGTTTGTTTTTTGTTTCCTGAAAAAATGGATATGATTAATAAAGATTAAGTATATTATTTCATTTAAATTGTACTTTCCTATTAATATGCACATTCACATTTTCTCCATTTTATAAATAAACTTGTAAATACACCTATCCTTCACTTATCAAAATGGTTAGATTCCAAAGACCAGGTCATCATGTGGGAACTGGTGCTATGAAAAAAATGGATGGTCACAAGAGATTACAAAATGGAGCATAGGTACATTATTAAACAATTGTTCAATTTCACCATTACATAACTTCCAAAATACTGAGAATTGTGGTCCAGCCAAGTTGACACAGACCCTTAACCACCAGTCAGCTTTACTCCTGTTTTGCACTTTGGCGTTCAGTACTGTAGATGTACATCATTAATGTACAGAAGAGTCAGAGAGTAGATTTTTTAATATTAGAATTTTTTTTTTAATTTTAATTTTTTAAAAGTTCTTATTGTGAGGTTTACATGGGAGAACGTCAGCTTTACACTCATCCTATTGTATTTCATTTCATTGCAATGATTACAATCCCCTCCATGTATCATCAAATAACCAAAGGGTATACCCCACATGCGACCACACCCCAGCTGTCAGCACACAGACCCTCTCCCTCCATGAGTTCAGTGTCCCCAGCTGCTCCATCTGTCCACATCATCATCTATGTCACCATCCCTGGCATCACTGCCTCTCTGGGTAGGGTCCCTTTCTCTGCTCTTCTCTCTTGATGGTCCCAGGGATCTCCACTCCTGGGCTGCAAAATCAATCACTCACCTCCTTTTGTCAAAAAACATCTACCTCTACATTTCTGACCTTCACAGTCAGTCCTGATGGCAATTATTCACTATTGTACCCCAAGAGTCTTATCCCCATGTCCTTCCGCCAGCCCAGTCCCGACAGATTAGAAATCATTCAGTGGTGATCCTACCTTCCCCTGCCCTCTCTGGAACTAGGCTCCGTCTTGAAAGGTTGTAAGCCAGTCACTTCTTGCCTTTATAGCTTCCCCCCCATTTTGGGTAGCCAATGTCTAAATTGCCCATCCCTGTCAACCCTGTGTACCAATGGGATGGGAGTGATCCTCACTGTAAAGATTTATTCCCTTTTTTGAGCTACTACATCCGTAAGTATAGATAAAGTTCATCAAATTGTAGCCGGTTACTCTTCCCCCCCCCCCCACCCCCACTTCTTTCTTCGAGTTCTGGTCATCCAGCCATCGAGAATTTTTAAAATAAGAAATGTTGGATGGAGACAATTGATAAATGAGGAGTAAGTGTACATATGAGGCATGTGCCTTCTTGAACATATTTTGTTCTTACTATCATGTGGATGTTGGTATTTTATGTGTTGTTGAGTCAGTTCTGACCCAGAGTGACCCTGTGTAGGGTTTTAAAGGAGTGATTGGTGAGCTTGAACCACTGTCTTTACAATTCAAACCAACTTTGCAGTCCAGCGCATTAACCCACAGCACCACACCCAGACTCCATCAGATCTCAGTTTCGAAACTTTTAAGCACTCCACATATCTTCTCTGTTTACCATATTATATAACAGCATAGAATAATGGTAAGAACATGGACTCTGGAATTGGTATGTCTAAATTCAAATACTGACTCTACCCCTGAAAATGCATGACCATGTGCAAATAAGCTAAGCTTGCTTTGCTTCATTGGTAAATCATGAGTAATAGTAGTACTCCTATCAGAGATTTTAAATAAAAATTATATGCATTAATATTTGCAATATGCTTAAAATGATACCTGGCAAATATAGATAAACACTAGTCCACATGGTCAGTTTGAACCACAAGGTCAGTGGTTCAAACTCACCAGCTACTCCTCAGAAACCCTATACAGGGTTGATATGAGTCAGAACCAACTTGCCAGTACTGAAAAACAGTGAAAGCATTAATTTCTAGATAAAGATTTAAATATAAAATAAAATATACTTTAACCCCTCCCTTACAGTATGAATTTTTTCCCCTCAAGCTTCACCTAAATTTTAATTCTGAGACTCACATGATGGAATCTTTGCAGAAGGAATGTCATCTCTTTGTTGGAGATGGGATTATATTATCTTGGGGATTGGCCTGGCTAGTTAGAAAGATGTGTTCTTTTTTTGAATGACAACTTGAACTGAAAAATAATATTGAGCTATAACCTTCACAAAGATCCCTCTGCAAGGTTACTTTTGTGTCGACCTGAAGAGTAGTATCAGAAATTCAGAAAACCGGCCATTTTCTATATTGAAAATTTGGTTTATTTTATTAGGAATTTTTATGTTGAAGCAGGCTATTTCCATTTAGCTCTATGTCCTCCTCTCCCCTTTAGGTTGTCATAGAAACAGCTACTCTATGACTTGAATAGGCTGCTCCTTCTACCAATATTTTAAATATTGTTTTCAAGTTAAACTTACAGTCTTTGTGTCCAGCTTTGGTTGGAACAATGGCTGTAATTTGGAGTTATAGTTTTGATTGATGATCTGCAACTATACAGCCAGGTGTCCTGCCGCGCTACCTGACCCAGGTGTACTGGGCTCTGTCACATAGGTTGTGCAAGCGTATGGCAGACTTGCCCGGTGCTTTCTGATCCTGCTCCTCCTAGGGGTCAGTCCAAATTGTCTTGGACTTGAAATCAGTGTCTTTTTTCTGTTTTTGTTTTCTTGTCTTCTTAATTCTATTTGTCTCCAGTGGCTTCCAAATACAGCCTCAGACCCCCATCCATTTGGATTTTGATTAATCTTTTCCATCTTTCCCCAATCCTTTGTAGCATTTGGTGTTGAAACTCTCTCTGTGCTCTGTCATTCCCTAACTAATCTATGCTGGGCATCCTGTTATAGCGCTGTAAGATTGGCACTGGACCACAAAATCAGTTTGAGTTGCAAGGTTGGTAATTCAAACTCACCAGCTGCTTCTCAGAAAGCCTATAGAGGAGCACTATGAGTTGTAACTGACTTGACAGGACTTAACAACAACAACAACAGTCTCTTCCAGTGTGTTGGAATTCCCTGATTGTATGTCCCTCTGTTACTTCTCTAAGGTGTGGGCACAGGTAGGGGCCAGATGTGACTGACAGGAAAGATGTATAAAAGGAAGGAAATGAATAAGGAAGAACTTAAAGTATGGGAAACCCTGCCATCAAGTTGATTCCCGTTTGTAGTGACCCTACAGAACAGAGTAGAA
>NW_006408583.1:6435840-6454693 GCF_000296735.1 Chrysochloris asiatica
GTGGTGCTGTGGGTTAGGCATTAAGCAGCTAATTGCAAGATTTCAGTTCAAACTCACTAGCCACTCCCAGAGATAATGATGAGGCTGTCTCATCCCATAAAGATTTACAGTCTTGGAAACCTTGTACAGGGATAGCAGTGGGGTTTGATTTGGGGTTGTCTGATATTTGAAACAAGAGGGCTTTCAGGAATGCAAAAGCCCCTGTCACTGTGATTTATCATATTCCAGTCCATTCTTCAAACATTTTAGATCCAGTAAAAGCCAAATACTGAGTTATTGCTTTCAGAAAAGTGGAGGTAGTTCGGGAAGATATGTTTCTGATTCATTAACCAAAACTCATTGAAATGCAGCGCTGCATAGGAAGATTGAATGTCATATATGTCAATGAATGCGTAGTAATCCTGGTAAGGCATTTTTTTACACTCTAGGAAGTGTCTGAGAATAAACAATATGAAGCCCCAAAGACCTAACTGTGAAATCTGAAAGGGAAAGTCAAAAATGTCTGAATGAACATCTACATTTCTGAATTCAACAGTCAACCTGAGGGATCCGAGGACATTTGATGATACCAAAAGGCCAAAAAATAGTGATAGTGAACGACAATTGGAATATTGGCAGAGTTTTTACCAAAAGATACTACCAAGGAGAGGAAATAAAAGATCAAGCAAAATTGAATTAGAGGGGACAATGAAGCTGTGTCTGAAAACAATTGGTGGTGGAATGAAGCCAGCCAGAAAAGCACACATAGAGAGAAAGAAGAGTAAAAGATTCAGATCAAGGAGTCAGGAACAAATCTAGCCTTAAAAGATGAAGTTTTACATGTTTACTTCAGTACCTCATTACAATTTGTACATTGGTTCAGTGACGGACACATACTTTCTATTGCGTCTATTGTCATTTTTGTTGTCATCGTCATCATTTTGTTATTTGCTTTGGTAGTTTTTGTGTTCTAATTATTGAAGAAGTGAAAGTTCTTAGTATATGTGCTGAGATCCAAAACTGTATGGGGAGCAGGGAGGAAGCAGGAAGGTGAGAGAGAGGAGTTTATGTATTGGCTAATTCATTCTCTTTTTCTGCTTGGACCATGGCTAAAGCCATGTGAATGGTTGTCTATGTGTCTATGCCAGCGTGTGTGTTTGTGTTTATTGTTGTTAAATACTGTTGAGTTGTTCCCTACCCATAGCAACCCTGTCTAGGGTTCCCAAAGAGTGGCTGGTGAGTTTGAACTGCCAACTTTGTTATCAGTCCAGTGCTTATTCTATAGCACCATACCAGGACTCCTAGAAAGACTGTAGCCTAGAAAAGCCTACGGAGTAATTCTACTCAGTAATACATCGGTCACCTTGAATCACAATTGACTCATCACAACAGTTTTTTGTTTCTGTTTTTGTCTTTCTGGTCCCTCATTTAGTGACTGTGGTTTCCTATGCACTGCTCAAAACTGTAACTGGTATACTGTTAGCTAGGTAGACACTATTAGGAAGGGAAAAAGTTCATTGGAGTCATTGAATGATTTCATGGACTCTGATGTGTGACACTGAAGTATGTAGACATTTTCATAGATATTTAAACACACAGTCATTGATTGGTTGAGGTGACAACTCTAGGTCAACAACTATCACACAATAGAAAATAGACCTTTTTCTCTTTGGGCTATTGCTGCATTCTTTGAAAGAAAATAGAACTTGCTGTCTATCCAACTTTGTTTCTATTGCTAGGTAATCACAGGGATGGCCTTGTATGTATATCTGCTCTTCCTGAGTTTCACTGTGTCTAAATGGGAAAGGAGAGGCAATCATCCAATACCTGTGATTACTAATACAGATGCTACAAAGAGGACTACCGAGCCCTGGTGTGCCACAGTAGGATAATCACTGTAAGGTCAGTGGTTCAAACCCACCAGTCACTCCTTGGAAACCCATACAAGGTCGCTATGAGTTGGAACTGACTCAATGACACTTAACAACAATAAGACTAGATAAAAAAAACAAAAAAAAAAAAAAACACTGGAATAAGTTATTTTTGGAGAGTTTTTAAACCTAAGGTTTAAAAATTCTCCAAAAATAACTTTAAGCCTAGGGTTTAAAAATAACTTCTCCAAAAATAACTTTAAACCTTGGGTTTAAAAATCCTTTCACGTTAGAAATATTGAGATTCTTGTTTAAAGTAAAATGTACTAGGTGAATTATTTTACAGCCTTCCATATTTCCTTTCTAGGGACCACTCCATTAATTGTTCTTCCCCTGCCCAGCTGAAGCTGTACACATGTTTTGTCTCAGTGCCTGTTTCAGATTTTCACTTTCCTGTTTTGAATGTTGACTCCTTTAATTACTTTGTTATCCATTTGCCAAGAATATTTTTCCGTCTAGCCCTCTGTGCCTGTAAAACATAAAGTGATTCCTCTAAATAATATCTCCCATTGACAAATCACTGATTTGTGCTTGCTTTCAATCTAGGCCGTGGTGGAAACGCTTTTCCCAATGTAATCTGGCAATGGATTTGATCATATAACTATGCTGTCTGTACGCTAAGCACTGAACCGTAAACCCCAAGGTGGGCGCTTTGAGCCCACCAGTCACTCTACAGGAGAAAAAATGATATTTTCTTCTCTCACAAAGATTTGAAACCTCAGAAAACCCTGTGCAGGGTTGTTTTAACTTGATGGCATTTAACAACAGTAATAACTATGCTTCAGGTACTTAAAGGGAAAATGCTGACAATAATGTTTTTGTATTTGAAATGCCAATACAATAACACTATAGTTCCTGGGATAGAGTAGATAATCAGTAAGGTGGTGGTTGCTGATTTGGTGCCATAGGATAAGCTTTTGATCTCAAGGTCTGTTTGAACTGCAAGGTCAGTGGTTCAAACTCACTAGCCACTGCTCAGAAACCCTATGCAGTGTCGCTATGAATCGGAATCAACTCGATGGCACTTCATAACAACATTAGTAATCTCGTGTTTTATAACCAGATCCTGGGTTTTCCCTGCTCTAAGAATTAAAGCTGGGATAAATTTATATGTCACATAATTCCGACCCTACCTATATTATTAAGGAGCTCTGGTAGCGTAGTGGTTACGAATCGGGCTGCGAACCTTAAGGTAAGCGGTTCGAAACTACCAGCTGCTCCGCGGGAGAAAGATGAGGTTTTCTACTCCCGTAAAGATTTACACCCTCGGAAACCCTATACAGGGTCGCTATGGGTCGGAACCGACTCGAAGGCACATAACAACAACAACAACAAACTATATTATTGGTCCATGTTATGTATTTTAACTTAAGCTGGTTTGTTAAGTTCTGGTTACTGCTTTCAATCACCTTATCTTAAAAATGATTTAAAAAAAAAAAAAAAAGACAAAAAACACTGCCATCAAGTCAATTCCAACTCATAGAGACCCTATATAGGCTTTCTGAGACTGTCAATTTTTATCAGAGCAGACAGCCTCATTGTTCTCCTGAAAAGTATCTGGTGGGTTTGACCCACCGACCTTGGGGTTAGCAAGGGCTACATAATAATGATAATGTTGTTGTTGTTGTTAAATGCTATTGAGTCAATTCCGACCCATAGTGACCTTGTATAGGATTTCCAAGGAGCAGCTGGTGAGCTTGAACCATTGATCTTGCTGTTCAAACGACTTTGCAGTCTGATGCATTAGCCCACAGTGCCACACTGGGACTCCAATAATGACAATAGCTAGCATTTAATTTGCCTTTGATTTTTGCTGGGTACTGACTGTTTTATGAAGGGCTCCTGGTGGCACAGTGGTTAAGCGCTCAGCTGCCAACCAAAAAGTTAGTAATTCAAACCCACCAGCTTGCTCCATGAGAGAAAGATATAGCAGTCTGCTTCTGTAAAGACTGAGTCTTGGAAACTCTATGGGCAGTTCTGCTCTGTCTTTTTGGTCCCTCACTTTAGGGTCTGTGGTTTCCTATAGGGTAGTTATACAACAGAATCAACTCTATGGTTACAGGCTTAGAAGTGCTTTATGACTGTTGTCGCATTGAATTCTGGGACATAGGTCTTATTACCATGCCTTCTTCACTTATTAGTAGCTAAAACTTGATGAGATTAAGCAAACTGTCTGCTATAATGTGGTAGGACCAGGATTTGAGATTAAGCATGAGTCAAAACCAGCTCAATGGAACAAGTTTGGTTGGTAAGTGGTCTTCCTGGTCAGCCCTGGTAGACACTGGAAAAAGAAATTGAAGAAGGAGGAAGAAATAGAAAAAGAAGAGGATCCTTGGTTTTATGTGATCATAGATAGGAAAGCAGCAAATCCCTTGGAATTTTATGATGGACAAGCCCTGTTTTAAGAGGAGTGAAAGCTGCTTTCAAAGCGAAAAGGCCATCAGTAAGATCAAATAGCAAACAAGATTCTCTGGGGAGGAGGGACGTAGACGGGGGACCATTGCTAAACGGCAGTTTGTTTCCTATCATGAAGCAGCTTTCCTTCCCAGCACCGTGGGTGACAGGCCACTGCTCAGCTTGCGATTACTTTTCTCTCTTTCTTAAGATTATCAGGGTTCAGTTGTAACTCTTTTAGTCTTCTCTTTTTTCTTTCTCTGCCCCCATTAACAGTATACTTTCAAGCTGTAACCACGTAAACCCTGAACAGCATTCTCAGCAGGAAAAATGTTGTTTCTATCCCAGAAGACATATGGCTTCAAGACAAAGATGGGCTCAATTTGCATTTCTGTTGACAAGCAATTTTAAGTGCCCATGAAAAAGCCCTTGGTGTTGCCTTTCTGGCGGAAGGTTTGGTATTGTCTGCCTAAGTGCTTCCGTACTCTGTGACTTACAGTCACCAGATGCAACAGAGAAACCTGCTGGGTCAGGCTGATGCTTTCTTTTTCTTTTCTTTTTCCAGAAGTGATTAGACAGTATGGAGGTGGATGCCAACAAGCTTTTGGCCTTGGTGCTTTGAGATTCTTGCTGGCTACTCCACACAGCAGGGCCCTTGTCTCTCCTCTTTTACATTGGGCTATCCATCCTGTTCAGCATCATAGCAAACATATAAGCCTCCACTGACAGATGAGAGGTGGCTATGCTCGAGGGGCGTTGGCTGGGAATTGAACCCACATGGAAAGTAAGGATTTTGCAATGTAACCACCAAAGTCCTCTACTGTCACCTGTATAATTAGGCATAATAATAGCAGTGTCATCATAGGGTTATTATGTGAATTAAAATGGTTAATATATGCAAAGCCGGTAGAAAAGTATCTGCCATCACAACAACATATGAGTCACTGTTCTTTTACTGCCGTGGTTACTGTGTGACTCTTGGTTCTTCCTTCGAATTTCAGCTCAAGTGTCACTTCTCAGGGAACCTCCTCACCTGTAGATCAGCACCCTTCACTGTATACTCTCCGAGACCTCTGCTCTGACACATGTCTTCCTGTGCTCCTTGGGCATATGGCCAACTTCCCTACTAAACTTTTGGTTCCCTTTGATCATTGCACACCCAGTGCCTAGCACAGTTGCTAGCACACAGTAGGTTCTTAATAGATACTTGCCGAATGTGTGAGTGATTGAGTCACACATAAAACTCGTTAAAGCAACTAAATGGATCCATTTTATCCAACTGTTGTTTTTAAGTGCCATTGAGTCTATTTCAACTCACACTCACTCTGAATAAGGCTGTGAATCTTTACAGGACAGAAAACCTAATATTTCTCCAGCGAGGTGACTGGTAGGTTTGAACTGAAGACCTTGTGGTGAGCAGTCCAGTATTTATCCTACAGTACCACCACTGCTCTTACTTTATCCAGTCAAGTTCAGTATAAACATACTGAGCATTTACTATGTACCAAACATTGGTCAAGCAGAGATGCAACAGATGGTATATGATCTCAAGGAGCTCCAAGTCAGAGAGGGCCAGCCATGCGTCAGATAGACTATAATGCCCTAGAATGAAGCCTGCGTAAATCCTGTCACCTGTCCAGCATATGCTAAGTCACTATGACAACTAGCAGTTTTTGGAGTAGATTTTGCTTCTCTGAGTATTACGGAAGACTAATGGGTTAGTCTACTGCTTGTCAGTTTTCAGTATTGTAGTGGCTTCCAGGTTGCTATGATGCTAGAAGTTACACCACCAGCATTTCAAACACCAGCAGCATTACCCCTGGTAGACAGGTTTCCGGGGAGTTTCCTAACAGGACAGACTAGGAAGACAGGCCTGATAATCTATTTTTAAAAATTAGCCAGTGAAAACCCTATGTACCACATCAGAATATTGTCCAGTATTGTGCTGGGAGGGAAGCCTCTTGGGTTGGAAAGTACTCAAAATACACAAGCCATAACCATGAACTCAGGCATTCCAGTGACTTTGAAGATAATACTCATCTGGGCAGCATTTTGCTTGGTTGTGCATGGAGTGAAAACCAACTCCAATAGCAACTAACCAGCAATGAATCAGCAATAGATGAAGGGATGGTGGCATTAGGGCCTATAGACAAACAAATAGACATATAAGTATAATCATTAGAAGAATTCTAATTCCATGGCGCTGGGTCACAAGGCTGCCTCAGTGAACCCCACACTCCGCCTTAGCCATCCCTGAGTCTGTGGCTCAGGCTCTGGTTCTCACTGGCCTATTGCACTCAGAAACCTGGTACTGACCACAACAGAGGTGACAGATCCCCTCTGGTAACTGCAGCCCGTTAGATCCCCAAAGGCTCTGCTGTTAAGACTTAGAATCCATTTCCTGTCATGGAACAGCTGATGTATTGGAAGGAGACGTAAACATATTTCTCACCAATGAGAGCCTAGAACCCAGAAAAAAAGTACATGTGCTTTCATACCTGCCTTGGGGAATGGAGGCCTGCTCCCAAGACTCAGCCTTCCAAGGCCTAGACAGTTTTGGTCTCCAATCTTCCCTCAGGAAACTTAATTCTAGATTTCAGCTCCAATAATCCTCACTACTGTTTCTCCCTAAAGGCTGGAATGTTCTTGTGTAAATCGTATCCCTGATGCTTGCCTCTTCGCTGATCAATTCCTCATGGGACCAAGCTTACTTCAGATTTCCCTGGAGACTACCCTCAAATGAAGTTGTTCCTTTCCTCTCACCAGATGCCTCAAGTGTCCACCATCTCTTCCCTGTTTCTTACGTAAATATGCTTAGAGGCTTCTCTATACAAAGTGCTGGGCTAAGGGGCAGGCTGGAGATTCCTAGAACTGCATCCTCTTGGTCTCCATCAATCCCTGCCACAATCTGTCCAGTCAGGGACAGTGCAGACTCACAGGGTCAGGAAGCACCAAACTAACACCCTGCCAAGAGATGACAGACTGCTCACCACAGGTGACAGACTCCCCCCCTTAGTCACATGGTAGAACTGAGAGCGACTACAGCCAAAGTGCAGAGTCTGGCACCTGAGGGGTGATGGTGGCTTTCCTCGGCTGCATGCATACCTGTCAAATGGATTAGGAGTGCCACTGCCAGCTTCCCCTCTGGAAAAACTTGATGGGTGGGCATCCCGCCAAGAGGCAGAGCTCAAAGCCCTTCTGTGCATGAGCTTCTCAGACCCCAACCGGCTATTTAGCCATTTGGCCAGGTACCAATTTCTCCAGCAGAGCTTCTAAGCCCTTCCTGTCTTTGGCTCTGCTGGATTGAGCAGACCCACTACCAAATATCACCCATTTTCCTTGATATGTACCAAGCAGATCCTGAAGCCATTGGCTGGGTTTGGGCCTTGTCTTTCTTCTACCCGAACTGGCTCCTCTCTCTCCACACCAACAATTTTGATGATACATGGCTGGTTTTGTTCTTTTCAAACAAAGCCTCTGTTTGGGATGGATGTTCCAAGTCGGAAGGCCTGGTTGTGTTTATCCCAGGCCATTGGCTGGGCAGTCACATGCTTTTTGTATTTGGTAAGTGACAGTATTTGTAAAACGCTGATTGCCACAGCAGGCGGAACAGAGACAAGACTAGCGAAAACATGTGTCGGTAACATATGCTGTAGTCTTTTCTTCTTTGCTTAGAGAACTGACACTTCCTACAGGAAGAAGTCATTATTTTCCACGTGCATAGATTATACCGGAATGAAAAAGAGAAGGGAGGAGCTGGTGCCTTATAACATGAAAGAAGAAATACCTCTCTCTCCCTCTCACTTTCTCCCTTTCTGTCCTTCTCTCTCCCTCCCTCTGTGCTCTCTCTCTCTCTCACATACACACACATGCACACTCACACTGAGTCTCATGTTCATATGCATATACACAGGAGCACCAATTTTCATGGCTCCTTTATTAAAAGCTGATGTTGTTGTTAAGCGCCATTGACTTGCTTTGGACTCATAGTGACCCTATGGTTTCCAAGGAGCAGCTGGTGGGTTTGAACTGCTGACTTTTCAGTTCGTAGTCTAGTGCTTATCCCACAGTGCCACAGTCCAAAACCTTGGTGCCTATTATTAGCAAAAACATCTTTTGTAGGAGAGAATGAAAGCATTACCTTGAGAGTAAACAGCCCTGTGCTCAAGTGTAAGCCACGGAAAATTATTAAACCTCTAAATTTTATCTGCCATGAGTGGACAAAAGGTTTAATCCTCAGGGTTGTGCTGAGACTTAAACTAGAAAATGTACATGAAAAGCACTTCACTTGTGCTCTGGAGCCTTCACTTTCTGCTCCAGGGTCAGCTTGCCAGGGAAAATCACGTGGTGTTTGACTTGATTTGCATCTTCACTGAAGAGGGGGTGCTGTGCTGAGCTCTGGACAATCTTCAATTATACTGGAACCACTTAGAACATCAGAACTGACTTCATATATTGCATTCATGAAAACGCAGCCGCAAAAGACAAGCCTGAGAACGCTTTCAGAGAAGCGGAACCAAAGGGAACTCAGATTCATTTCTACACTGTAAGCAGTTTGTGTACCTCAGTCATTGGGTGGAGGTTTAGAAGAACAGAGTGACGCACATTGGGATGGAGCTGGAGCCGGACAGGCGCTCTGGTCCCTTGCTAGAAGCTCAGAAGTCCTAGCCACTGCATGGTCTCCATTTATGTCATGATTCATTTTCACCAGTATCGTTCCCACCCTAAAGCTGTAATCATTCTGCACTATATACATTAGCATGCGTTTCCCCAGCTGCCTTTTTCATTTCTCAGAGCAGAATGTCTCCCAGATTTCTCACTTGTACCTGTTTCTTGTTGTATCTCACACCAAGGTTTATTTAAAATAACAAAATAAAAATCATTCCATCTTTCCTTACTAAGACTTGTGGAGCATGGAAAATATTGAATGAATACATGAATGAATGAGGATAGTTTACAGTCCCTTGTGCCAGGGACTGTGCCCAGCACAACATACATACCTCATAGCAATCCTGGAGTCCTGTTGTGGTGCTGTAGGATAAGCACTCAACTGAAAGGTTGGTTTGAATCACAAGACTCACTGTGGGTCGGAACCAACTCAATGGCACGTAACAGCAGCATAGCAATCTAAGGAGATGCTCTCATCCTTATTTTACAAATGAAGGTTCAAAATGTTAACTAGTCCACCTAAGGGCACAAAGCTGGAAAATGGAGGACTGGAGACTTGGTCTCAGCCAGTAAGTTTCAGAGCTCAGCATTTAATTTCTGCCGCTAAATGAATATTAGACTATAAAGCTCAAAAAAACTTTCTCATAATTCCCATATCTGACACTCAGGATCCTAACTGTCTGTTGCCTACAATTTTAGCTCTGCCCCTCTCCAGATATATGTGAGATTTTTAGCCTCATTTCTGTGACTTGGTGCTGACACCCTTCTCTCCTCCTGACAACTGGGTCCCCATTGTCTTGCACTGTACTCATGCCTCCATATTTCCAACAATGTGCTCCCACTTGTTCTGCCAGCGAGCCTCTCATGGGAATGGAATCATGTCCTGAAATGGTACAAAGTGACAAGCTTCCACAATACCTACCAACCTCCTGTTGTTGGTACTGTTAGGTGCCAACGAGTTGGTACCGACCCATAGCGACCTTATTTATGCACAGCAGAACGAAACACTTCCTGATCCTGGGCCAACCTCACAACTGTTGCCACGCTTGAATCCATTGACGTTGCCACTTTGCCAATCCCATCTCGCTGAGGGTCTTCCTTTTTTTTCTCTGACTTTCCACCTTAACAAACATGGTATCTTTCCCCAGAGACTGGTCCCTCCTGCCAATATGTCTGAAGTATGAGAGATGAAGTCTGGCCATTCTGACCTCCAAGGAGCACTCTGGCTGCACTTCTTCCAACACAGATCTATTGGTTCTTTTGGCAGCCCATGGTACTTTCAGTATTCTCCTCCAACACCATAACTCAAAAGCATCAATTCTTCTACAGTCTTCCTTATTCATTGTCCAGCTTTCGCATGCATATGAGGTTATCGAAAATACAATGGCTTGGGTCAGACGCACCTTAGTCCTCAAGCTGACATCTTTGCTCTTCAACACTTGAAAAAGGTCTTCTGCAGCAGATTTGCCTAATGCAATACATTGTTTGATTTCTTGACTGCTGCTTCCATTGAGTGTTGATAGTTGATCCAAGGAGAATGAAGTCCTTGACAACTTCAATATTTTCTCCATTGATAAGAATGTTGTATTGGTCCAGTGGTGAGGATTTTTGTTTTCTTTACATTGAGATGCAATCCATACTGAAGGCTGTGGTCTTTGATCTTCATCAGTAAGTATTTTAAGTCCTCTTCACTTTCAGCAAGCAAGGTTGTATTATCTGCATGCATATTGCCGTTTGTTAATGAGTCTTCCTTCAATCCTGATGCCATGTTTTTCTTCATATAACCCAGTTTCTTGGATTATTTGCTCAGTATACCGCTTGAATAAGTATGGCAAAAGAATACAAGCCTGTCACACACTTTTCTTAATTTTAAACCATTCAGTGTCCCCATGCTCCCTTCAAACAACTGCCTCTTGGTCCATGTATAGATTCCTCATGAGCACAATTAGTGTTCAGGAATACTCATACTTCACAATGTTGTCCATAGCGTGCCATAATCCACACTATTGAAAGCCTTTGCGTAGTCAATAAAGCACAGGTAAACATCTTTCTGGTACTCTCTGCTTTTAGTCAAGATCCATCAGACATCAGCAATGATATCCCTCATTCCACATCCTCTACTTAATCTGGCTTGAACCTATGGAAGTTCTCTGTCAATGTATGCTTGCAGCCGTTTGTATATTACCTTCAGTAAAACATTACTTGCATGGGATATCAAAGATATTGTCCGATGATTTCTGCATTCTGTTGGGTACAAATACGGGTCTCTTCCAATCAATTGGCCAGATAGTTGTCTTCCAAATTCCTTGGGATAGATGAGTGAGCTGCCTCACTTTCTTGAAAGATTTCAATTTTTATTCCATCAATTCCTGCCTTGTTCTTTGCCAATTCCATCAATGCACCATGGACTTCTTCCTTCAGTATCATTGGCTCTTAATCATATGCTACCTCTTGCAATGGCTGAACATCAACCATTTCCTTTTGGTACAGTGACTGTGTATTCCTTCCATCTTCTTTTGATGCTTTCTGCATCATTCAATAATTTGCCTAAAGAATCCTTCAATAATGAAAGTTGAGACTTGAATTTTTCCTTCAGTTCCTCCAGCTTGAGAAATGCTGAGTGTGTTCTTCCCTTTCGGTTTTTTGACTCCAGATCTTTACACATTTTGTTGTAATATTTGACTTTGTCGTCTCAAAATGACCTTTGAAGTTTTCTGTTCAGCTCTTGTACCTCCTCATTTCTTCCATTTGCTTTAGCGTTTCTACACTGGAGAGCAAGTTTCAGAGTCTCTTCTGACATCCATTTTGGATTTTTCCTTCTTTCTTGTCTTCTTAATGACTTTTTGCTTTCTTCTTGTATGATGTCCTTGATGTTATCCCACAACTCTTCTGGTCTTCTGTCTTTAGTGTCTAATGTATCAAATCTGTTCTTCAGATGATCTCTAAATTCAGGTGGGATATATTCAAGGTCATATTTTGGCTCTTGTGGACTTGTTTTAATTTTTTCAGCTTCGGTTTAAATTTGCATATGAACAATTGATGGTCTGTTCCACAATCTGCTCCTGGCCTTGTTTTGGCTGATGATATGGAGCTTTTCCATCATCGCTTTCCACAGATGTAGTCAATTTGATTTCTGTGTAATCCATCTGGCAAGGTCCATGTGTATAGTCATCTGTTATGTTGTCTAAAGAAGGTATTTGAAATGAACAAATCATTGGTTTTGCAGAATTCTATCATGTGATCTCCAGCATCATTTCTATCACCAAGGCCATATTTCCTAACTTCTGATCCTGGCTTTGTTTCAAACTTTGCATTCCAATCACCAGTAATGATAAATACATCTTGATTGCATGTTTGATCAATTTCAGATTGAAGAATTTGGTAGAATTCTTCTATTACATCCTCACTGGTTTTTGTGGCTGTTACATAAATTTGAATAACAGTAGTATTAACTGGTCTTCCCTGTAGGCATGTGGATATTATTCTATCACACACAACATTGTACTTGATGACTGATCTATCTGGATATGTTCTTTTTGACATGAATGCAACATCATTCCTCTTCAATTTGTCACTTCTGGCATAGTAAATCATGTGGTTGTCGGATTAAAAATGGCCAATACCATTCCATTTCAGCTCACTAATGCCTAAATCAGGAGGGACCAATCGCTGGAGAAGGATATTGTGTTTGATAAGCTGGAGGGTCAGAGAAAAAGAGGAAGACTCCCAGTGAGATGAATTGGCAAAGTGGCAGCATCAATGGGCTCAAGCGTGGCAACAATTGTGAGGTTGGTCCAAGACCAGGCAGTGTTTCGTTCTGTTGTGCATAGGGTCACTGTGTGTCAGTACTGACTTGATAGCACCCAACAACAACAACAATGCCTAAAATATCGATGTTTATGCGTTCCATTTCATTTTTGACAATTTCCAATTTTCCTAGATTAATATTTCATACATTCCATGTTCTGATTATTAATGGATGTTTACAGCTACTTCTCCTCATTTTGAATTGTGCCCCATCAGCAAATGAAGGTCCCATGGGCTTTACTCGAATGGCCTTTACTCCATTCACGTCTTTCACGGTCAACTCTACTTTGAGGAGGCAGCTCTTCCCCAGTTGCATTTTGAGTGCCTTCCAACCTGAGGTGCTCATTTTCCGGCACTATATCTGACAGTGTTTCTCTGTTTTTCATAAGGTTTTCAGTAACTAAATATTCAGAAGTAATTTGTCACTCCTTCTTGCTAGTCTGTCTTCATCTGGAAGCTCATCTGAAACCTGTCCACCATAGGTGACCCTGATGTTATTTAAAATACCCATGGCATAGCTTCCAAAATCACAGCAACTCACAAGCCACCACAGTATGACAAACTGACAGACAAGTGGTAGACCAACCTCCTACCTACCTTAAATTGACTCACTTGTTCTTAAATGATTGTAACTGTAGTTTTGTCTCTGGAAGGGGCGGGGTACACTTGCTATCACATATTCTGTGATCTTCTGATGATTGTAGTTCTTGTTCCATCGAGATACTTTGATCTACACTTGTCCTTGACTTCCTTTCCATCTTTTCACCCATCCCTTCCCTGCAGCCATCTATCCCCAATGGGCATGCCCCACTCCAGATTCACCTGTGCTTTACCTGCCCACACACCCCAGCAGTTGACCAGGATAGGCTCAGGACTATCCCTAGTCATTACAGAACCCTACATGTAGCCCATTCCTCATTTGGACTCCTTGAAGTCCATTGAAGTTCAGGATATTGTCAGTGTCACCAAGTTATGACACAAGAGGTTCAGACTCCGGTTCAGGACTCATCCTATCACACTATGCTATTTTTCAATTCCTTCTACTTTATTTTCCTCTTGTCTTCTCTTTCTCCCTTGCCCACAACTTTTTAATTTAAATGTTAACATCTGTTCTCTCTTAGTCCATTATTTCTGTGACATTTTATATTATGTTGAATTTCCATTTCCATTTAAGACCCATCTATTTTTCGTACTTGAAAAACAAATTCTGAATTTGCTTTAAGACAATTTTTTATGTAACTTTTTTGTTCAGTTTGATTCTTTCTTTATAGCACCTTTCTTTACTTATCTTTTCTGCCCCCTTAGTAGCAGAAATTATTTTCTGCCTCCATCTAGTTTTGCTCCTTTGCTTATCCAATTCACTAAAATATCAGACCTATAATCTCACAATCCATTTTTGCATATTATTTGTGAAGCTAGTGTTTTTAAATGCAAATGAAGATGCTGGTGGTTTTAGCTTAATTCCTGATTATCACTTCGGGGTCAAACTTTTTCTTCTGGTGCTTTATTGAATCTGAAGAAAGATCATACATAGAAGGGGAGAGGGAGGGAGAAGAGAAGCACCACTTAGAAAAGAATCTCACTGCTAGCATCCCTGCACTATATGCTGAGGTTCTATCCACAGGTTACCTGCCTCTCAGACCATGGCATTGGACTTCTAGTTTGGGACCTTCCATCTTTGCTCCTACATCATTCTACTCCTTAAAAGAAACTAAAGAACAATTGAGGTCCTTACTGTGATATTGGGCTCAGAGATCCAAGTCTACTGAGAGAAATCAAATATAATAATGAAAAGGAAGATAGCTAAAATTTAAGGAGTCCTTACAGCTGAATAAGTTGTGGGTTATGTGTTGACCTTCTAATCACAAGGTCAGCAGTTTGAATCCGCCAGTGGAGAAAGAGAAAGAGAAGGCTTTCTGGTAAAAATTTCCAGCCTCAGAAACCCCACATAAGGTCATGATGAGTGAGAATTGACTTCATGGCAGTGGGTGGTGGGTATTCAGGTATACCTCAATTCATTGTGCATCACAGATAATGTGTTTTTTGTTTGTTTGTTTGTTTTAACAAGTTGAAGGTTTGGTGCTTTGAATATGTCTATCAGCACCAATTTTCCAACAGGATGTATTCACTTACTGTCTCCGTGACATATTTTGGTAATTCTCACTACATTTCAAACTTTTTCATAATACTATTTCACACTTGAACTCCTGGCAAGGCCCTGTAGCATAAAAAAACACCAGACCATAAAGTCTATTTGAACCGCAAGGGTCACTATGAATTGGAACGGATGCAACTGTACTTAACAACAACATTTCACACTTAATAGTGTAAACATAATTTCATATGCACTGGGAAACCAAATGATTCATGTACCTCATTTTGCTATTATTTATCAAGCGTTATTTGCTTTAGTTTATGGTCTGGAACACAACCAGCTATTTCTCTGAGGCATTCCTGTGCTGTGCTGGGGAGGCCTGGTAATGCAGTGGTTAAGCATTCAGCTGCTAATGGAAATATTGGCTGTTCAAACTCACTAACTGCTTCATGGTAAAGAGCAACAACAAAAAGATGTTTAGCAGTTGGAGCCTGTGAAGATTACAGCTTTGGAAACCCCATGTGACAGTTTTAACGTCCTAATATAGGGTTGGTATGAATTGGAATCAACTTGATGGTAATTGGTGTGGTGAATCTCCGGGTGGTGCAAAGGGTTAAGCACTAGGCTGCCATCTGAAAGAAGGTTGCAGGTTTGAACCCATGAGGTCACTATGAGTTGAGAATTGACTCGAAGGCACTTAAAACAGCAGGGGTTGGCTGGGTCAAGCATTTTGCATTTTACACTGATTAGCTCATTTGTCTCTCACAACTTCCCAGCGGCTATATTATCATTATCCTCATTATTAACAGAGAAAGAAAGTGAAGTTTATAGGATAAGTAACACATCCCAATCTACACAGCTAGTAAACAGCAGCATTGGAATCCAAGTTCCCAGGTTCCGCTCCAGAACCAATGTCTGTAATTATTTAGAATATTTGTGAGGAGATGCAATTTTTAAAGTTTGCCGTAGTTTTTAATTAAGACAAGCCCAGAGAACGGAAAATCCTACCTTTATATGATCAAACTCTGCCAATTGTAATATTTTCAGAGTTGGTCCTTAAAAATGGAAATATTGTCATTATAATCCTAAATATAACCAAAATTGTGATTTCATTTGACCAGGGTTTTCAAGCCTTGGCCTTCTTGACATTTATGGTAGGATGATTCTTTGTTGTCGAGGACTGTCTTGTGCAGTGTAGGATGTTTAGCAGCATCCCTGGCCACTATCCACTAGAGGCCAGTAACACATCCTGTCTTCTCCACTTCCAATGCTGGTGCACCTTTTAAAAATGTCTCCAGACATTGCTAAATGTTCCTGGAGGACAAAATTACCCATAGCTGAAACACTGTGTTAAGCATTATCCATGTTCTAGGCACCTGACGTGTAGACAGATTGTATGGCCCCAGCCCTTACCTTTTACTCATTCATCCGTCCCTGCCTAGAGCTTAACCTAATTGTTGCTGCCTCTTTGGAGTCTCTGTGCAAAGTGGTCACAATCCATTTTTCATGCTTTTCACAACTTCTTTCCCTCAGATTCATGTGTGTGCTCCTTCACCCAGAATCACTCAACTCTTAACAATTCCTTCCTTTCCTCCATTTTCTTTCTCATTGACCTCAGTAAAAGCCTTTTATTTCTCCTCTTTTCTTCCTTTTTCCACTCACTCCTAAATGAACCAACATATACTCCTAGCCATTTTAGTAACTCTTCAGTAGTATATAACCCTTTCTCCTAGAAAAGGCAATCTTTTTGACATAAAGTTATCCCTGTTTTTTCCTTAACTATTTCTTAAATAAAATATTAAAATTCCTATGAATAGGGTAGTACTATTTTCAACTAATTTTTTTCTAATAAATTATATAGTATTCCAGTTACTAGCTTTTTTTGGGGGAGGGGTGTCTTGGTAAATTTCACAATTTATGATACTCCTATGCCCAAAATTCCATATGAATTCCAAACACTCACCCCAAAACAATGCAATTTTGTAATAAGAGGTGGCTTCAGAAAGCTTGTGGAAAAATGCAATTTTCCACGGACTTTTTGAAGTCCCCATGTATTTTACCTTAAAATGGAGATTTTCTCCTATTGAGCATTCACAGAATATGAAACAATTGACAGTAGCTGCTAGATCTATTTGAAACAATATCTATTGGTTTACGGGATTAGGAATCAGCACAGTTCCTCTCAGTAACTGAGTTCATTTCTAAAACATCCTGAAGAATGGGGCCTATATATTGCAGTACCTTGAAAAAAGTCACCAAAAATCAGTAAAGATATCTTGTACTGCATCTGAGAGATACTTAGCAAAGTGAATTATGTAAAGCAAATCTTATGTTTACATTGATTCCAGTCTATTCCTGTAATAAAGAAAAAAATTAGGCAGGTTAAAACCACTTTATAGGAAGAGATCACGCAGCTGAGAACACATGAAGGGCAGCCAGTGAAGGGCTGGAAGTGCTTTTTTGAGGCATTTGTATTTTTTCATTAGTCAAACTACATTTCTGTAACTCTCTTTCTTTGGTTAACTTCATCTTCACTGCTCCAGTATAGTTTAAAAAAAAAATACCTGAGTTTATCCAGGCTGGTCCTTCCTTCCTAAGTTAGGTATGTGTCATTTCAAGACTAGTAGGTTATACTGTGACCACACATGATGCCATCTGATACTGAAAACCAGTCAATTCTGAATCAATAATTCCATTTATCCCAGACTCTGAAATGAGTGTTCTGCCCATTATTCCAAATTGTTTCTTTTAATTGTTTGCCTTTCTATTAATGATTAAGAGGGAAATCACAAGCATTTCTTGTGAAAACCATTGTCCATTTCATTTTCATATTCATTTCTCTTAGCATCTCTGCAAGGTAGGTTGTATACCAATTTCACAGATGAAGACATTGAGGTTCAGAAAAGCTAAGTGGCATATCCAGCAATTCAGTAGGGACCCAGGTCTGTCTCTGTGTAGTGCTCTCACTCTTTCTGCTATCTTCATACTACTCAAGATTTAAAAAAGAAAAAAATTTAGTGTAAGAGTGATTATTTACTTGGAAAGTCATATTTCTCAGACCTGTCACAATTCCCTAATGTGTTTGTTTAAACTGTAGCATGCTAAGCCCAGTAAATCCAAATGCTTGGATGTGGAGCTTGGGAATCTGCATTTTACCATGGAGTCCTTGACCAATCCTTATTCACTAAATTTTAAAATCATTAGATCGTTCTTAGTTTAACTTCATGGGCTCAGTGAGCTCTGAAATTGCAAAACACCTGTGTGCAAATGTCTTACTGGGAGGGTTCCTTTCATTAGTGTCTTGGGTTGGGCTCTGCAGAGAAACAAAACCAGTGAGGCTTGTATGTTGTTATTAGGTGCTGTTGAGTTGACTCTGACTAACAGCGATCCTGTGCACAACAGAACGAAACACTGCCCAGTCCTGTACCATCTTCACAATTGTTGTTATGTTTGAGCCATTGTTGCTGCCACTGTGTCAATCCATCATGTTGGGGATCTTCCTTGACCATCCACTTTACTAAGCATGATGCTCTTCTCCAAGGACTGATCCTTCCTGGCAACATGTCCAAAGTTGTCAAGAGACAAAGTAGCCATCCTGGCTTCTTAGGAACATTCTGACTGTTCTACTTCAAACACAGATTTTTTTTCCTTCTTCTGAAAGTCCATCCAATAATTTCAATATTCCACTCCAACACTGTAACTCAGATGCACCAAATTGTCTATGGTCTCCTTTATTCATATGTATGGTATAGCACTGTAGGATAAGCACTAGTCTGCTAACTACAAGGTCGCTGCTCCTCAGAAACCCTACGTAGGGTCACTGAGCAGGAACCAACTGGACAACACTTAACACAATAAATGTTCATGTTATTAAGTGCTCTCAAGTCAGTTCTGACCCATAGTGACTCTGTATAGCGTTTCCAAGGAGTGGCTGGTGAGCTTCAACTGCCTACCTTCCAGATCAAACCAACTTTGCTGT
>NW_006408583.1:6455548-6473201 GCF_000296735.1 Chrysochloris asiatica
TTCTCCCACAGAGCGGCTGGTACTTTCGAACTGCTGACCTTAAGGTTCGCAGCCCGATTTGTACCCACTACGCTACCAGAGCTCCATATATATATATATATATAAAAAGAGAGCGAGAGAGGTTTCTATTAAGGAAATGGGTCACACAGATGCAGAGGTGGGTGGGTAAGTTCCAAGTCTAGGTAAGATGTCAGGCTCAAGGCTTTTCCTGACTCACACAGCTGCAGAAACTGAAGAACCTGATTAGCAAGTCAGATGGCAGGCTTCTGGCTGCAGAATTGAATGAATCCACAGACAGTAGGCAATATAGCAGGTTGCTGGTGACTCCCAGGATCAGCAGGCAATATGGCAGACAGCTGGCTCAAGTCCAAACAAATTGAGGTCAGATGACAAGCCAGATGCAGGATATAGACCCAGCAAAAAGCAAACAAACTTTGCCTGAGTATCTAATATATTGGTAGTAGGTCACACCCTCAAGGAAATGTCCTTTCAATGAATTGCCCATAGAAGATCTCATCATGGAGGTGATTACATTATACAAAATCTCATCATGGGAGATTACTGTATTTTAACCACCAAACCACTGAGAATCCAGGTCCAGTCAAGTTAACACAAAACCTTAACTATCACAATCAGATTTTCAGAGTCCTTGACCTCCATGAGGCAAAGAGCACCAGCTGTATAAGGAAGAAATTGGAATTGTGCCTTGCCATTTTCTAGTTTTTAATCATTCTGCTTTGAGTAAGATATGGGTAAGCTTGAATTAAAAGTTCTCTTCACACTGTGTGTTCTCTCACCTCCATTTCTGTCCATATCCCACCCCATCTTTACCCTACTCAATCCTGACTTAGATGCTTACAAGAGTCAGCTCCTACTATCACCTCAGTCATGGCTACAAAACTCCTCAACCACAGGAAATTCTCCCTATTGGGAGAATTTGTTCCACTGTAAATGTTCCAGTATTGTCAGTCCCTTGCCACATGTGCTGTAGAACTGCACACTCATTGACCCAAGTTGTCTAACATTTTATTGTAAACAGGATACAATCTATGTGAACAAACAGTTACTGTATTTCTCTGTCATTTGCAATCTGCAGAGAACAAAAGACAATGGTAACCTGACCCTTGGGCAAAATGTTAATGGCTACATAATTGACTTAGAAGATAATTATAAAACACAGTTCCATATTAAAACACAAAAGATGTAATTATTGTACTTTATAAACTAATTAATGAATACTAACTCAATTCAATAATTAATAATTCATTATTTAACCTCTAATTAAATGATCATCCTTTCCCTGCAAACTTTGCTGGTGGCTTAATTGCTTTGGGCAAAATATAGTGGAGCACTACCCTTCTGTGTTAATTAAACAGTGGAAGAAATTTGAAATCACTGTTAAGGGTGAAAATTAAGAAAATATAGATTGAATAATCTGTTTTTTCAAAGAAACAAGAGCATCTCCTGGCCTCAACACAAAGCTTTAATCAACGAAAATGATCCAGGGTAACTGAGACCAAAGAACCATATAAGATATGTGGTTATGATAGGGATATCCAAGACATGGGATCAATTTTAGGAGCAAGACAGAAGCCCATCAGTTTGGGAACATGGTCAAAGACTTGCAAAAGGTTAGTTGTGTGCTGGGAGCTAGCAGGCTGCTTCAGGAGAGCCAATTGCTCACTTACTGCTCATCTCATCAGTGTCTTGAAATCAGTCATGGTGGGAAGCCACAGAAATTGGCATACATTACAGATTAGGCCTTTCTCAAAGGCTTCGTTGTCAAAGTTTAACTAGCATATCACTGTCCCCAGGGCAGCTGAGGTGACTTCTGGCTGAATTCTAGGTTTTCTGGCTTCAAATGCCAAAAATCTGGTGATGGGATTGGGGTAATCTGCAAACTGGAGTTCTATCCCTGGGAATCTAGATATGGGACCAATGTTCACAGAGTCTGTCTTCTTCAGCCAGTCCTGTCCGGTGCTTTATGTTTTTGTATATGGTGTTCCTTATGTCTGAAATATACTCTTCAGAGAGCCCTAACTAAACATTCTAACATGGTGACCTTTCTACTCCTTCAAAGTTCAACTCCAGTATCAACTACTCTATGATACCAGCTCCCAAACCCTTGTTTAACAAAGGTTCATTTTCTCTGTTTCCAGAGTGTCCTTTGTGGAATCAGACACATTGTCTCATTGTACAACAAATGTTTGCTTGATTCACCCTCCTGTCCCTCAAGACACGCACACACACACATATCCCAGGATTTTGGCATCAGAGTTAAGAGTCATAATGCCTGAGTTCAAATTCTGATTTGGTCATGGAATCACATTTTAAAATGTAGTTCATTAAGAGTAACCGATTATAGAGTTGTTGTTGTTAGTGGTTGCATACTGTGGAGTTGGTTCCCACTCATATCGACCCTATATAGGGTTTCTAAGGCTGTAAATATTTATAGAAGCAGAAAACCTCATATTTCTCCTGAAGATTGACTGGTAGTTTTGAACTGTTAACCTTGAGTTTAGCAGCCCGACTCGTAACCACCATGCTCCCAGAGCTCCTTATTGGGTTGTTGGGAGGTTTAAATGTAATCCTCTATGAAAGTTATCTAAAATAGTGCTTAACAATTCATAGGTGTTCAGTAAATTTGACTACCATTAGTATTTCTAGAGCTCAGGAACCATTAAAGGTTATAGGGCACGGGGTCACATAAAGCCCAGCACAACAAAAATGAGGGTTAAGAACGTGGGCCTTGCAGTCAAACTGAGTTGGGCTGCAAGGCTAGTGCTGCTGCATACTGACCTGTGTGGTGGTGGTTATGTGCCGTGGAGTCGGTTCCAGATCATAGCGACCCTGTCTGTACAGGGTTTCTGAGGCTGTAAATCTTTACAGGAGCAGAACACCTCATCTTTCTCCCGCAGAACAGCTAGTACTTTCCAACTGCTGACCTTGCAGTTCGCATCCCAATTCATAACTACTATGCTACCAGAGCTCATTAGCACCTAGGAAATGCATATAATAAAATTACTTACCTCAAAAAGAATTGTGAATACTAAATGAGATAAAACAATTATCCTTGCCCTTGATCAACACTTAAGGAGTCCTGGTGGTACAGTGGTTGAGCGCTCAGCTGCTAACTGAAAGGTCATTGGTTTGGATCTATTCAGTGACTCTATGGGAGACAAATGGCTATCTGCTCCCATAAAGATTATTTATAGCCCCCCAAATCATGATTCTGTCACATGGTGTCACTATAAGTCAGAAATGACTGATTAGCATATAACAACAATATCATTATTCATGGAGAGCCTGGTTGGTATGAAGAGTTAACCTGCTTGATGGCTAACAACTGAAAGGGTTGGAGGTTTGAGTCCACCTAGAGGTACCTCAGAAGAAAGATGTGGTGATCTACTTCTGAAAACTCAGGCATTGAAAACCCTGTGGAGCACAATTACACTCTGACACTCCCCAAGTTTTCTTAAGTTAGAGTCAACACAGTAACAACTGGTGGTGGTGTGTTAACAAGCTGGAAGTTGGAAATGAAAGAGGAAACTCCCATGGTGGGTGAACAGACAGCGCCCCCAGTCACTTATTGGCTGGGATGTGGAAGGCCGTTGCCCTGGTCAGGCACTCGTCCATGGGCTCTGCTTTGACCTGCAATGACCCATAGTGCAAACTAAACTAAGTTGGTACCTTTGCCTCCTGAACTGTTTCAGTGACAAAGATCTGGTTCTTGCTCCAGTTGCATCTGCAACCCCGTCTCTAAATTACAGCCAATGATGGATTGCAGGGACAAGTGGGGGAAGAGTGATGGAGTCTGCCTTGAGAGACTCACCCAAACTTTCAAGTAGCTTCCACAATAAATCCTGGACTGTCGCTTGGTGATTAGTTAGAGGAAACAGACACTGCAGGACAAAGCCAGGAAATGACCTTAGAGACTAAACACGGTGTATTTTATTTTAGGGCTTTTTCCCACTTAGAAGTGCTGCCAGGTTGTTTAAAGAGAACGAGTGTTATCAGGAAAGGATTTGGGGATCTGCCAGGCTTTTGACAACATGTGGTAAAAGATTTACAAAGCCCGGAATCAAAGGAGAAGGGTGGACAGAGGATGTGTACTTGAGAGGTACTGCAGGTGGGCCTGAGATTGACATATGTTTTTATTGCCCTTTGGGGATCTTTCTTGTCCTTGTGATGGGCTCTGGGAGGTGGGCAAAAGCCCCAGTAGAATGGCTTCTGTGAAAGGTGGCAAAGTTATAGAGGGTGGGAAGTCATTTGGGTCATTTGGAACCCACAGGAGTTAATCAGGGAAGGGAGTAGGGGGAAGAAGAGCAAGTAAGCAGGACAAATGAGACTATGGGATTGTCCTGCCTCCATCTTTAGACTGATGGAAATTGAAGAGGTCTTTGATCAGGAAATATGGTTCAACAGCTTAAAAACATTCACAGGAAAAGGGAAGGAAGGAAAAGTAAATATATGGAACGCCTCTTATGCCGCTGGGTTGCTGGCTTAAGAGAACAGAGGTGCTCAGACCTGTTTAATTCACTTTGCCCATTGCAAGTGGGAGAAATGAGGATTATACCCAGGTCTGTCTGACTCAAAAGCCTTCGATGACTTTGCCTTTGAAAGGAAGGCAGCATTTAATACCAGCCAACAGGAATTCCTTCTCTGCATCCTCATGGGACTGCCTTGCTAATCACCATTACAATACTAAAGGAGTACCCAGAGCCTAGACCCAGGAATCTCCACATGGATTTCCTCTACACCAGGAATGATTCTGGCTTAGTAAATATAAGATTATTCATAGTATATCATCTACAGATAATCGACTGCAGCCTTCCCTACTTACTCTAACCCTGGGCTGGCCTAAGGCCCATTTATTTTTAATGATGCCATTAACTGAGGTATACAAAGGAGTCATTCCAACGCCATTTATTTTCTCTTTTAAAGAGAATCTGCAAACGCTTCCAGGGATTTAAAAAGTGTGATAAAAAGAAGAACTGATAATAGAGCCAATTTATGGAGTGCTTACTATACATTAGGCAGTGTCAGATGCATTTACTGATTGTTGTCTTATTTAATTACAAACTCATGGCATGCAGGCGAATCTGACATAGAAGGTGAAGCTGTGTTTTGAAAAATGTCAATTTGAAAGTCTTTAGATGATGCTTATGCTCTCGATTATCCACAGTCCTCACCACTCCAGATTGCTTACTCCCACAACTCATTATGTTACTTCCAGGTTCCCACAGGCACTTGTATTTGTTACCTCGGCCTTTATTAAAACAGTCTGATGAAACTGATCACATAATACCTCCATTTTATTGTTGATTCAAAGAAAAAGATATGCGACTTGGCCAATGAGATACAGTAAGTGTCAGATGGCTGTTGTTGTTGTCGTTGGATCGGCTCCGATTCATAGCAACCCTGTATAGGGTTTCGGAGGAACAACTGGGGGATTTGAGCTGCCAAGCTTGTGGTTCACAGTCCAATGCTGATCCTACAGCACCATATCAGGAGTTCAAATATCAGATTAGGATTTGAAAATAAGTCCTTTCTGAGCAGAGAACAAGCTCTCACCCCATACACTGTATTCCCTTTCATTCATCGCGAGGTGTCCATAAAAGGGTAGAGTATCTTTCTTCAGGGACAGCAAAAGCCGTCATGGACAATTCTTGAATAGCACTGATGCATCTTCTACTTCTTTTCTATCTCCTGCAACTCTGCTAACTGAACACCTGACTTTAAAAATGACTGACACACAGGTGTTGTTCCTCCCACCTCTACCTCTTTTATAAGCATCATATTTCCTTTGTCAACATTTCCATACTAGTCAAAGAAGATAATCTCACCTGCAATTAGAATTCCAGGTTTCTGAATTTGGAGGTTCCTGAGGAGAATACTACATAGCACCGAGCTTTTTAAGACCAGAAACTACTAGTACACACATACACACACACACATTTATACATGTTGTTGTTGTTAGGTGCCATCGAGTCAGCATGGACCCATAGCAACCTTATGCACAGCAGAACGAAACACTGCCCGATCCTGGGCCAACCTCACTACTGTTGCCATGCTTCAGTCCATCGATGCTGCGACTTGGCCAGTCCATCTTGCTGGGGGTCTTCCTCTTTTTCTCTGACCCTCCACCTTACCAAACATTTATACATACACACATATTTCTTCATAGTTTCAATTCCTAGCACAGAAATTGACACATAGTAGCTGATCAATAAGTGTGGGCTGTTATTATTACGAAGGGGCTCTGATGATTCAGCAGTTATAAAGCCTGCTCAATTAGAGAAAGCTCTGACAGTCTGCTTCCATCAAGATTTATAGCTTTGGAAACTCTATAGGGCAGTGTTACTCAATTCTATAGGGTGACTATGAGTCAGAATCCTCTTGTTGGCAATGGATTGTTATGATTACTGTTGTCATGGTTATTTGTATTATTATTACTGGTATTACCAAAGAGCTGGCTCACAGGTTATATTGTTCACTCAAATATTTATAACCAAGCACTAGAGAGTGACATTTACCTTTCATTTATGATTGTCATTTTCCTGGTTAATTTGTAGATTAAATTATTCCAGATTGACCAATATTGCTCCCCACCCCAATATACTGAATATAGCATGCACGCATTCATTTATTCATTAAATTCTTAATGCATGACCAAGTGTTGTTGTCATTAAGTGTCATCGAGTCAGTACTGACCTGTAGTGACTTTATGCACAATAGAACAAAATACTACTCAGTCCTGCGCCAACCTCACAATCATTGCCACACTTGAGCACATTGCTGCTGCCACTGTGTTAATCTGTTTCTTTGGGGATCTTCCTCTTTTTCACTGATCCTCTGCCAAGTGTTAGGAGTTACGATGTAGGGTTATTAAGGACTGGAGCTAATGCCTGTCCTTAAAGTTAATACATTCTAGTGCAATGTTTTCAAACAGCTGGATGCAACTCCTTGATGAGACACAAAACTCATTTAGAGAGTTATGACAAGTCATATTAAACAGAATAGAATAAAACAGAAAATACCAAAGTACAGTTTAGATAAGTATTATTTCATGACCATGTATTTAAGAACGTCTTTGAAAGTTTGTGAATATGCTGGGTTCATTGTAAAATATATTTCTTACATTACATTGAGATCAAAAAGTATTGAACACTACTGACCTGGTGGTCTAGGGAAGAGGGAGCAGAAGACCAGATGCTTGAACAAGAAGATTACCAGATGGCTGAATTACAAGAGTTTCCTTGCCCATCAGGTGTTACTCAATAAGTCAACAAATGTCCACAGATTGAAAAACACTTGAAAATACTACTCCAAAATCTTTGAGTTCAGATGCTTCATTCTTTTGGCATAGAACTTTTCCTTGGTCTTAAAAACCTTCTCCTTTTCAAATTTGGAGTGACTAAGACGGAACCGACTCGACGGCACGTAACAACAACAACAACAAGATGAGTTGCCTGCTTTTCCTTAAAGAATAAGACATACCTGTATATCTGATCACATATTCACACACACACACACACACAAACACATTTTCACATTCTTTCTAGTTTTGTAAACGCCAAGATTTTCCATCTCAGAGGATCCACTAATTCTAATCACATAATCACATTCCCAATGCCACAAATAGCTTAAATATTTAAAGGGTTGAGTGGGGACCAATAATACATCAAAGCTATCAAGCTTGGCAGTAGTGTCAATAATTCAGTAGTAACCTACTTGCTGAAGACCAAAGTCAGGAAAACCAATTCTAGTGCCAACTGCAGGTTCCAATAAAATACGCATTTCTATTTCAGCTCCATTGCTTGTGTGTGTGTATGTGTGTGTGTGTGTAAGTTCATCGATTGTTCATTTTCTCTAAGCCCTTTGTGCTGTCTCTTGCAAATTGCTTTCCAAGTCTTTGCCTGGGATCTTTTGCCACTCCAGGATTTTCTACCAAAGCCAGACAGCACTGTCCCATTTTGTTTAGGTTTGTTTTCCCTTAAGTAGTCCTCCAACTAGGCTTTGAAGCAAACACCCCAGGATGATAAATGAGAGAAACTGAAACTCACACCTCTTTGAAGGGCTGCGATTCCATTCTTGTCTGCCTGGAGCCCAAGCAAAGCAGCTCTAAATTGATTTACAAAGCCAACTGGGAAAACGGAAAAGTGTCTCCGTGGAAATGTGGCTAATTAAAGGCTAGATTAACCAACTCCATCTTCTTTTCAGGTATTCCTTATGGTTGAGCACCATATTCCTTTATAGTACAGAACTTCCCATATCTGGTATGTCCATAGGGAAAATAGAACTCATAGTACGGTTGTTGTTAAATGCCATTGAGTCAGTTCTGACTCATAACAACCCTTTATAGGGTTTCCAACTGCCACCTCACAGTTAGCAGTACAGTGCTTATCCTTCAGCGCCACACCATGACTCCCCTTAGTGAGGTTGTTGTTGTTGTCGTTAAGTGCCATGGAGTCAATTCCGACCCATAGCAACCCTGTATAGGGTTTCCAAGGAGCAGCTGGTGAGCTTGAACAACCGACCTTGCAGTTCAAATGACTTTGCAATCTGACGCATTAGCCCACAGCGCCACACCAAGACCCCTTAAAAACATTGCTTTTGGAAAATGATTGCCAGCCATTTGCCTTCCTCATTTGGCGGGCAGGAGGAGCAATTGTTTTCCTTTCCAATTTGGTTTTGAGAAACAGCTGCTTCTCTGGGCATTTGGCTAACTCTTCTCTAATCCTAAACAAAACCACCAAGAGCCAAGAGCTGGGTAGATAAAAAAGTAAGTACCTTAAAACTAAACAGATTGTATTTTTTCTCTCACACAAGAGAACGCTCTTTCTTTTTTTGGTTGCAATATTTACAATCAAATAAATATCCATTCACAATAACTACATATGCAGTTCCATGACTTTGGTTAGCTACTTCACTTTACCCAAATTGTTGAAGTCCTAGTGTGGCAGTGTAGGATAAGCACTATACTGCTAACTGCAAGGTGGCAGTTGGAAATCCTATACAGGGGCACTATGAGTAGGAACCAACTCGACAGCACTTAACAACAGCAATAACCCATATTGTTAGATCACCATTAATTTAGACTCTCTGTCCATTAAATTCCTCTCCTGTGCTTTAGGTGAACTATTGTCAGTTTGAACTCATAGATAATGCTTTATAAGAGCAGAGTACTCAAGACAAACATTCTCTATTAATTGAGCTAAGCTATTGTTTAGCTTAAGGATGAGCAAGAAACAAGAAAAGGTATTTTCACATATCTTGGGACTGAGGGTTAAGGTGGAGATTTTCTGAAAAAAATTAAATGAGTCAAACTTTCTGGTTTCTAGTCCAAGTGACATATGGGGTCACAAATGAGTGACAACTACAAAGATTGTGCAATTTCCAAAAGCAGTAATTGCTACCCAGGTAATTATCAATGGTAACCAAAGCCACTAATGCCTTCTCTTTTCCCTATTGTATCCTATTGACCTCATGATGGAGTTCCCTTTGTGTTTCCATGGAAATACAGAGTGGTTTATATGAATATTTTTTAAAAGCAAGCTTAGGAAAACCATCCTTTGTGTACAGATCTTATTTAATATATTCTGTTGCACCACTTTGCTATCAGGTTAAATGGATCATTTCAAACCTTTGGACCATGTATTTTATTTCCAGGTCCTCACACAAATCTATTGTGAGAATATGTCGTGGGTGATTTTAAAAGTCAGTCTGATGTAGCTTTTTTAATTGAATGGGCTGATTTTTCAGTACCTCTCAGTATCTAAATGACAATAGATCTACAGTGTCACTTTATTCTCTCTTATCTTAGTAACTGAAGCATTTTATCCCTACTTAAACTGAATTAGATATTATTTTTCCATATTATTCCTGAAATTGATATCAGATCTCCACCCTTTCCATGGCCAGACTTGTCTCTGCTCATGTTGAGTCAAATGCATTAATGCAGGTGAGCATGTCTAGGATGATGTCTCGCATTCAAGTAAGAAGTACTTGAATAAATGCCTTTACCCCCATCAGATCTCTTGTGATTGTCCTTAATGAAGCATAGATGGCTATTCCAGGAAACATTTGCCATTCAACACAGAATAATACCAGGGACTAAGTTTGTTGGTTTGTTTGACTCTTTTTGATTTTTAGTAGCAGTCAACTCAGATTCCTTTTCATCAACTACTCTGACTACAGAGCCAAAAAGACCTTGATGAGAGGGAAGGAGCAAAGACCTCTTCTTTAGGAACAAAATTTATCATCATTATTCCTTTCTGTGTGATACAATAAGCACATTAGTTGGTGACCACACCACATGGAATTCAATAATAAAGATTATGAGAGGGAGGGTAGTACCGCAATTGAGCACATGACCTTTGACCCCAAATTGACTTGGTTTGAATCCTACGTCTTCCACTTACAAGCTTGGAAACCTTGGGCAAGTTGTCTAACAGTTTTATGCCTCATTCCTCTCTTCTAGAATCTGCATTTAATAAAGTATCTGCCTCCCAAGGTTGTTATATGGATTGTTGTTGTTGTTAGGTAATGTCAAGTCAGCTTCAACTCTTAGTGACCCTACGTATAACCGAATAAAACACTGCCCAGTGTTGCGCCATCCTTACAATTCTGTTTTATGTTTGAGGCCTTATTTACAGTCACTGTGTCAATCTATCTTGTTAGGGGTCTTCTTCTTTTTTGTTGACCCTCTACTTTACCGAGCATGATGTCCTTTTCCAGGGACTGGTCCCTCCTGATATTGTGCCTCAAGTACATGAGAGGAAGTCTTGCCATCCTTGCTTCTTACTGAATTCTTACTGAATGCTTCTAGTAAGCATTCAGGCAATACTTCTTCCAAGACAGATATGCCTCTTCTTCTGACATGCCATGATACTTTCAATATTCTTCACAACAACATAATTCAAGTGGATTAGACAAGTTAATATATTGGAAGTCTTTTTTTAAACTTGGCATATGGTAAGGATATGTAAATGTTTGGTATTATTATTATTTAAAGCTACCCTTATCTTCATGGTATATGTTGTTGTTAAGTGCCTTCGAGTCAGTTCTGACACATAGCCACCCTATATAGGGTTTTCAAAGAGCAGTTAGTGAGTTTGAACCATCATCCTTGTGGTTCAAATGCTTTATCCCACAGCACCACACGAGGACTCCTCATGGAATATAGTAGAAAGAAACTTCATGGGTGATATACTAGTGAAATATGAAGACTATAAAAAATATAGAGAGATATGCTTCCTTTTAGCACAGAAAGAAAATTTTTAGGAAGAGTGTGTTGAATGGTATCAATCAGAAAAAAATATTTAAATGTAGTACGCTAAAGAAGAGAAGATGTATCAGGTTTAACTGGTTGTTGTTGTTAAGTGCCGTCGAGTCAATTCTGACCTATAGCGACCCCGTATAGGATTTCCAAGGAGTATCTAGTGAGCTTGAACCACCGACCTTGCAGTTCAAACGATTTGGCAATCTGATGCATTAGCCCACAGCACCACACCAGGACTCCAGTTTAACTGGTAGACATAGAATAAATTGAATCAGGTATTTCAGGGGAGACATGGGAAGAAACAGGCTAGATGAAAATGAGGATTGTTTACTTTCCAGAGATCACTAGAGAAGGTGAATTTTGGTTGTGGTTGGAATTCAATCAACTGGGGCAGAGTTGGCTGAGAACAGGGGTTCTCTCAGGCTTGCATGGGTCATGGGCACAGTGGGCAGACAGTGGTTCCTCATTCTAGTAACAATACAATAACAAATATCACATGTAAAATAAAGCAAGTGGCTACTAGGATGACCCCAACCTGTGACCCAGCTAGTTCCACTTGTGCTGGAGTTGTGAGGGGTGTTGAAAAGTAGGAAAGGGAAGACAACACAAAGGAACTGGACAGCGTTGTGCAACCATATATATGAAGGCTTTCAACTGTGTGGATCATGACAAACTATGGACAACACTGAGAAATATGAGCATTCCAGAACATTTAATTGTACTTCTGAAAAATATGTACCTGGACCAAGAGGCAGTTGTTCAAACAGAGCATGGGAACACTGAATGTTTTAAAATTGGGAAAGGTGTGCGACAGGGTTGTGTTCTTTCATCATTCTTGTTCAATATGTACGCTGAGCAAATAATACGAGAAGCTGGGTTCTATGAAGGAAAACGTGGCGTCAGGATTGGAGGAAGACTTATTAACAACCTGAGATATGCAGATGATACAACCTTGCTTGCTGAAAGTGAAGAGGACTTAAAATATTTACTGATGAAGATCGAAGAGCACAGCCTTATGTATGGATTACAACTCAATGTAAAGAAAACAAAAATCCTCACCACTGGACCAATAAACAGCATTCTTATCAATGGAGAAGAGATTGAGGTTGTCAAGGACTTCATTCTTCTTGGATCAACTATCAACACTCGTGGAAGCAGTAGTCAAGAGATCAGACGCGTATTGCATTAGGCAAATCTGCTGCACAGGAACCTTTTAAAGTATTGAAGAGCAGAGATGTCAGCTTGAGGACTGAGGTGCGCCTGACCCAAGCCATGGTATTTTCAATAACCTCATATGGATGAGAAAGCTGGACAGTGAATAAGGAAGATCGCAGAAGAATTGATGCCTTTGAGTTGTAGTGTTGGAGGAGAATACTGAAAGTGCCATGGTCTGCCAAAAGAACCAATAGATCTGTTTTGGAAGAAGTGCAACCAGAGTGCTCCTTGGAGGCCAAGATGGCTAGGCTTTGTCTCTCATAATTTGGACACATTGTCCGGAAAGAACAGTCGCTGGAGAAGGATGTCATGCTGGGTAAGGTGGAGGGTCAGAGAAAAAGAGGAAGACCCCCAACGAGATGGATCAGCCAGGTGACATCATTGATGGCATCAAGTGTGGCAGCGGTAGTGAGGTTGGCCCAGGATCGGACATTGTTTAGTTCTGCTGTGTATGGGTTCGCTATGAGTCGGTTCTGACTCGATGGCACCTGACAACATACGGTTGGAAATTTATATCTGAACCTGTGTTGCCTCATTACCTCCTGTCTATTACCAGAGAACCTTTGCCCCATGGAAGACACTCTAGAGCAATAGAGCCCAGGAATCATTTCCTGGTGTTGTGGCTTTTGTGAAACTATTTGGATTACTAGCAATTAGAACAGTTACCTTAGATGCCAATATATCTATATTTATATTATATATCCTTTCTTTTTAAAATTCTTTATAAAAACCCTCCTAACAACCCTGTATAGGGTTTTCAAGGAGCAGCTGGTGGGTTTGAACTGCCAATCTTTCGGTTAACAGTCCTGTGCTTATCCTACTGTGCCAAACCAGGACTCAATGGCACTTGACAGCAATAACATCTGCATGTATGTTTATTTATATATTATTTCTCTACATATGGCATTTAGTCTAAAAAATATATGAGTTTAATAATGCTGATACCAAAGCCAGGCAAAGACATAACTAAAAAATAAATATATAGCCCAATATCCTTTATGAATATAGATGCAAAAATTCTCCACAAAATCTAGCCAATAAAATCCAACAGTATTCTAAAACTAAAGCATTATGATCAAGTTGGATTCATACCAGGGATGCAAGGATGACTAAACATTAGGACATAAGTCAAAGTAATTCACCACATTAATAAAACAAAGGAAAAGAATCACATGAACATCTCAATTGATGCAGAAAAGGCATTTGATAAAATCCAATACCCTGCCCTAATAAAAACTTTCAACAAAATACGAAAAATAATTAACTGGCAGCATATATATATCCAACCAACAGCAACATTATTCTCAATGAAGAGACTTAGAGCATTCTCTTTGAGAATGGAGCCAAGACAAGGATGCTCTTTGTCAATGCTTTTATTCTGTATTGTGTCAGAAGTCCTAGATTGAACAATAAGACAGGAAAGGAAAATAAAGGACATACAAAATATATGGAAGATGTAAAATTATTCTTATGTCCAGATTACATGAAATTATATGTCAAAAATCACAGACACTCCATAAAAAAGTTACTGAAGTGTTCAGCAAAGTGGCAAAACACAAGATCAAAGAAAAAAAAACAATCAGTTGGATTCCTCTATATTAAAAAAAGAGAACTCCCAAAAGAAACTCAAAAAGATAATGTTGCTTACAATGACCTCCAAATGGATAAAATACCTAGGAATAAATATAACTAGGGATGTAAAAACTACAAAATACTACACATAAATACATGGAAAAACATAGAATGCTCATAGAGAGGAAGACATAATGTTGAGAAAATAGCAATACTGTCCAACGTGATATATAAAATATGATGGAATCTTAGTCCAAATTGCATGCAGATGATACAACATTTTTTGTTGAAAATGAAGAGGACTTAAAATACTGATCAAGATCAAAGATCTTCAACACTGAGTTGTGTATCAGTGTATAAAGAAAACTAAAATCCTTACAACTGAACCAGTAAATAACATCATGATAAATGGGGAGGATTGAAGTTGTCAAAGACTTCATTTTACTTGGATCCACCATCAACACTCATGGAAGCAGCAGTCAATAATTCAAATGGTATACTACATTAGACAAATCTGTTGCACAAAACCTTTTTAAAGTGTTCAAGATCAAAGTTGTCAGTTTGAGGACTAAGGTGCGCCTGAAAAAGCCATCCTATTTTCAATAACTTCATATGTATGTGAAAGTTGGACAATGAATAAAAAAAGACCATAGAAGAATTGATGCATTTAAGTCATGGTATTGTAGGAGAATCTTAAAAGTCCCATGGCGTGCCAGAAGAACAAACAAATCTGTATGGGAAGAAGTGCAGCCAGAACGCTCCTTAGAAACCAGGATGATGGAACTTTGTCTCTCATACTTTGAACATATTATCAGGATGGACCAGTCTCTGGAGAAGGACATTATGTTTGGTAAAGTAGAGGGCAAAAAAAGAGGAAACCCTTGTTGCCACCCAACAAAGTGAATTGGCACAGTGGTAGCAGCAACAATTGTGAAGATGGCGCAGGTATTTTGTTCTATTGTACATAGGATCACTATGAGTCAAAACCCATGACAGCACCCAATGCAACAACAATCCAAATTTGAACATTCTTTAGTAAGTGGTAAAATCTCCAACTTTATACGGAAAGGAAAGAATCCCAGATAGTTAAAAAACATTTTTGAAGAATAAAGTAAAAGGCATCACACTTCCAGACGTCAGAATCTATTGTACAGCTATGGTAGTCAAAACAGTCTGGTACTGGTACAACAGCAGACACATAGACCAATGGAACCTAGTTAAAAATTCAGAAACAAAGCCATCCAATTATTGACAAAGTGTAAAAGTCCTAAAAATGCGAAGGATACTCTATTTACAAATGGTACTGGAAAAACTAGATATCCATTACTGAAAAAATAAAAGGGATCCCTACATTATATCGTACACAAAAACTGATTCATAAGTTAACCTATAGCTCTGGTAGCGCAGTGGTTATAAATCGGGCTGCAAACCGTAAGGTCAGAAGTTCAAAACTACCAGCTGTTCCGTGGGAGAAGATGAGGCTTTCTGCTCCCATAAAGATTTACAGCCTCGGAAACCCTATGCAGGGTCACTATTAGTCGGAACTGACTCCACGGATCATAACAACAACAATAAATAAAGTTCATGGAGAAAAAATTAGGGCAAAGCTAGAGTCCATAATCTGTGACAAATAGAAAATGAAACAGCTAAAAATGCTCAAATAACAGAAGATAAACTAGATAACTGGAATCTCCTATTAATTAAATACTAATATTAAAAAAAAAAAAACTTCACCAAAAAAATAAAAGAGAGTAAAAAATGAAAATGATATATTTGACAAGAAAATAATCTCTGTAATTTCTAGAAAACTTAAATATCTCAGTAACAGTAAGACAAACCATCTAATTAGACAGTGGGCAGAGGACTTGAACAAACCCTTCACCAAAGAAGACATTTAGACAATTAACAGATGAGGAGATGCTTATCACCAGTATCCATGCGGGTGTTGTTAAGTGTTGTCAAGTTGGTTCCGACTCATAGTGATCCTGTACAGGATTTGTGAGGAGTGGCTGAAGAGATGCAAATTAAAACTACAATGAGATTCCATCTGACCCTGACAATAATGGCAAAACAAAAATGAAAACTGTAAACAACAAATGTTGAAGAGGTTGTGGAGAGATTGAAAATCTTATACACTACTAGTGGAACTGTAAATGGTATGGCCACCATGGAAAATGCTATGGCAATTCCTCAAAAGGCAAGAAATAGAAATCCCACATAATCCAGCAATCCTACTCCTAGGTATGCATACTACAGAAAAAAAGAGCAGAGACATGAATAGACAGCTGCTGCCCATGTTAATTGCCGCATTATTCATCATAGCAAAAAGTTGGAAACAACCTAAGTGTTTATCAGTGAATGAATGGATAAACAAATTATGGTACAAACATACAATCGGATACTTGCTGTAGGATAAGCATTGGACATCTAACCACAAGATCTGTGATTCAAACCCCCAGCAGATTCTCAGAAATCCTATACAGGGTCACTGTAAGTCAGAACTGACTCAACAGCTCTTAACAACAGGTTACAACAACAAAGAATAATGATATACCTGTTAAACATCTCACAACATGGATAACTGAAGGACAGTACATTAAGGGAAATAAGTCAATCGAAAAGTACAAATACAAGGGGACTTCAAAAAGTTTGTGGAAAATTACATTAGCTTTTAATTCAATTGTTTAAATGAACTTTTTGAAAGTTCCTCATAGTGTATGAGATGCCCCCTCCACTATAAAAATTTAAAAACAAGTTTACACACAGTAAGACATATTCTTTGGTGGTTACCACGGATGGGAGGAGAAGGCAGGGAGAATCACTAACTAGGTAGTCATTGTTAATTGTCATTTATTCATTTTTGACTCATAGCCACCCTGTATAGGGTTTCTCAGGAGCAACTGGTGAGTGAACAACCAAACTTATGGTGCTTATCTTACAGCCCCACACCAGGGTTAATCCTGTTGAAGGGAAAGGCAATACATAATATGGGAGAAGTCAGCACAATATGACCAAAGCAAAGGAAAACACTGAGAGGTATGTAAGAATAAGCATCTTAACTGGTGGCGTTGTGGGTGAGGCATTGGACTGGTAACTGCAAGTTCAGTCGTTCAAATCCACTAACTGATCCTGGGGAGAAAGATAAGGCTGTCTGCTCCTATAAAGACTTAAAGTTTCAGAAACCCTATAGGGGGTCACTATGTCGAACAGCAGTGGGTTTTATGGTATATACTACAATACACAAGTCCTGCTTTGGCACAGTGGGTTAATGTGCTGTACTGCAAAGCCATTTGAACTGCAAGGTCGGCAGGCAGTTCAAGCTCACCAGATGCTCCTCATAAACCCTGTATGTGGTCGCTATGGGTCAGAACTAACTCCATGGCACTTAAGAACAACAACATAACACAGAAAATTCTGCAATAACAATAATAACAAACAATCTGTGAGTTGATATATAAGTAGATACAGGTGTGGGAGATTCTACAAGACTATGGCTGTGCACATATATAAATATTGTTGTTGTTGTTGTTAAGTACCATCAAGCAGGTTCCAACTCATAGCAACCCTTTATAGGGTCTCCAA
>NW_006408583.1:6475036-6476614 GCF_000296735.1 Chrysochloris asiatica
AAACAATGCCACCAAATTGTACATATAGAATTTGGTGAAATAGTACATCCTTTGCTAAGCATATCTTCAAAAGATTGGTTAAAAACTATATATGAGTTTATATGATGGGTAAAACTCTGAATTATGATCCTCTAAGGGGAGGAATACAAAACTAAGGTCGGTGGGGAAAAGTCACATTGAAAACAGCATTTCCATATATCCTCATTTAATTGGTTGTGAATTTAGTAGGGTCTTTGATTAAAATGTGTCCATTTGACTTTCCTAACTTTAAAAGCAAAGGTGAAAGTCTTACTGCCTCCTTTATTTTGTGATATAGAAGACAGAATCCAAGTTGTGGAGACCAAAAGATTGAAATTTCTCTAAGTGTATGAACTTGAGCAAGTCACTTAGCTTTCTAAACTCTGAGCTTTTCTTTGTTTGACCTGTGTCCCTCAGCAAGGGAGTGGTGGAGACAGAGATTACATGTGTGAAATGCCTGGAAGTTCTCTTACTATCATTTACTTTTCAGTTTTATGTTATCAGTCATTTACTTTTCATTTATATTCTTATGCTGTCATTTACTTCTTAATTTTTTAACTGAAGTTATAAAAAATAATATATACTTAAAGTAGAAAAATATAGGCCAAAATGGGGTGAAAAAAAAGAGAAGGAGTAAGAGAAGTGGAGCAGAGACCAGAGAATGAAAAAGACTAACCGTCTCCACCTAAAAGGGATGCTTTAAAGTTGTAGCGGAGATTTTATCTTTGTAGCAATTTTTCTACCTTCATATGCTCACATACACACACTCCATCTATATCTCTACATAGGTATATAAATAATTACAGATGGATAAGTTGTTGTTGTTACGTGCATAAAGTCTGTTTCGGTTCATAGTGATCCTGCATAGGGTTTCCAGGATCAGCTGGTGGGTTTGAACAACCAGTCTTTCTGTGAGCAGTCCAGTGTTTTCCTCATAGAGCCACACTGATAAGTAGCCATGCTATAAATGTCCATATTCTGTCTTTTTCTCGCTTATTCTCTATGATGAAGATACTGCCATGTCAATATATATAAAAGTTCATCATCATTATGAATCAACCACAAGATCGGTTTGAATTGCAAGGTCGGAAATTCAAACTCACCAACTGCTCCTCGTAAACCCTAAACAGGGTTGCTATGAGTCAGAACTAACTGGATGACACTTAACAATGACAACAACAACAGTATTATGAGTATTTGGATTTATTCCGTTCTGTTCAGGAACTGAATCTCTTTTAGTTAAAATCTATGCTATATTTTATAAAATAGTATTTCTTTAAATATACAAGTAGTACATGAATACCGTCTTTTCTATAAAAATTTCAAGTGGAATCCCCTTTTATCTCCTTTGCTACTCAACTCTCCCCCCTCTTTCTCCTTTAAGTGGTCCTAGTCTCTTTAATCCAAGAAGCTGGGTTCTAAGAAGAAAAACGTGTCATCAGGATTGGAGGAAGACTCATTAAAAACCTGCTATATGCAGATGAGGAGCTCTGGTAGAGTAGTCGTTATGAATTGGGCTGCTAACCTCACAGTCAGTAGTCCAAAACTACCAGCTGTTCC
>NW_006408583.1:6477344-6484135 GCF_000296735.1 Chrysochloris asiatica
GAGATGAATTGGCCAAGTGGCAGCATCGATGGACTCAAGCATGGCAACAGTAGTGAGGTTGGCCCAGGATTGGGCAGTGTTTCGTTCTGCTGTGCATAGGTTGCTATGAGTCAGCACTGACTCCATGGCACCTAACAACAACTCTCTTTAGGGAGAAATATTGTTAAGGGTTTGGAGTATATTCTCCCCTACTTTTTTCTAATTATGTGTGTGTGTTGAAATTTTTAATACATTTTCTTTCAACGAATCACATGCTGAATTTAAATCTATCTATCCTCTATGATTTGGAAATATTTAGTACTTTAAGACAATATGTACACAGCTTTAGTTGAAACATAAAATAAATCATGCGTGCTTCATAGTTTATTTATCTTGAATTATGTATAGGATTAAGTTAAATCTAGAAAATCAGTCACCTCAAATCCTTTCTGGTAGTGAATGGATATAGATGACTGTAGCATAAATCAGAAGGAAAACATACACAGGAAATCACTTAGACGTCAATGTAGGACATTCTATATACAGTCCATTTAACCTCGTGAACTTTTTCATAGATTTCGTTCCTTATATCTGCGTTTACATCCAGAATTGTATGCCTTTCTAATCTAAACCCTAGAATTAGATATTGTATGTATTAACCAATGAGGTGTGAGGTTGCTTCAGAAAGTTTGTGGGAAAATTCCATTATCTTTTAATATTTATTAGATTTTCCCTAGCAATAATATTCCTATGGAAGTGCTCTGAGTTCTTTCATAATGCAATAAAATAAGCCAAGAAATAGCATTTTAGTCCCATAGAGACATGGTACTTCTTATAAAGACGATGAATTGTATAGTTAAAATAAATCAGGACCTAACTTGATATAATTTTAGACACTCATCTCATACTTTTAGAAGCCATGGTCTAAATTTTTCAGTTATGGCACAGATCTAGATTAGTAAAATTGTCATGTTAGCTTAAACTTTGCTATTACACTGATGAGCATTTTCAGATGGTGTTAGAAAAAAAAATGTCTAACTAGTTCAAGTTATACTAGAATGATCCAGCATTAAACCCTTCCCTCTCAGAAGATTCCTTTAAAATGAAATCTTACCTAATAGAATGTTGAATGAGACTTTTCCTATTCAGAGGCCTGGTGTGGTGCTGTAGGACAAGGATAGGACTACTATCTGCAAGGTCAGCAGTTCAAACTCACCAACCACTCCTCAGAAACCCTATACAGAGTTGCTGTAAGTTGGAACCAACTGGTCTGTACTTAACAACAACAACAGGACCCAAGGCCGAGGGCATGCGGAATCAATGAGCTCACATTCTTAGGAGATCTTCAAATAACTAGGGCTAACTCTCCATCCAGGGTTGACTACAAGGTTACTCTGCCATCACTATCAACTATCCAATTCCTACCCCCTTCCAAGTGTACATGAGAAGAGTGGAAGTGTGGGGGGAATGAGAGAATTGTTAAGAGTTAGAGGTCTTAGACCTTGTGGTATGTTCTTACCCAGCTAAGCTGGAAGTAGTTTCCCAGAAATTTCTTTCTTGGTATGGTTCTGGAGTAGGATTGACCACAAGAGAACTTACCGTGAGTATTGGAAAGCAGAAGTAAAACAGCAACCATGTTTATCCTCAGACGGTCAGATGCTCTTGTAGCTCAAACATATTGTATGGAACCTGATAGCTCATTTTACTGGCATAAGACAGCAGCCTGGCCCATAGCTTTTCTAGTTCCAATCCAAACAACACTTTCAGCAACTATTGAGTCAAACTGTGTATTTATTTCCATGTCAACGAGCACCAGTTTCTGTAAGACACTCCATCATTGAAACTGCAGACTTGGAGAAGGGAAGAGACTAATACAGGCTCTAGATCATTCTGGTCAGTCCCAGGTCATCCTTGCTTCACCCCACTTTAAGTCCATCTTTCCTTCCTGACTGCCTGATCTCCTGATGATAAATTCAGTATCAGACATAGAAGCAGCCATATCACTGTAGCATAAGCATTGAACTGCTGACTGTAAAGCTGGGGGTACAAACCCACCAGCCACTCCTCTGAAACCCTATACGGGATCACTATGAATCAGAACCAACTCCATATAAGCAACTACCTAAAAAGAGAAACTCAACAGATTCCTGAATGAATAGGAGACCAGTGTCTCTCTACTGCAACTACATGCTTGTCTGAACTCGAAACCTGAAGACTCTTCCTAGTGCTGCCATTGGGATAGAGCAGAGGGTAGTAAGGATTTACTGAGAAAAGTTGGTGCATCCTCTGGAGCTTGGGACATGAAGAAACATGGAGTCTGGGCCCTACCTCTTTCTTAGAGATCTCTGAAGGTGGTCGGCTAGTCCAAAATGATGTAGTGGGTTTGCCAAGAAAATAGGAGAAAGTTCCTACTTCATTCTAGTCTTTATGTTGTGTCACAGGACTTTTCTGCAACTCCAGTACAGGAAGCAAGTGCCACGAGGTTGTCCAAGTGGCTACCAAGTAAGGAAGTGTGCCATCTGAAAAGGAGATGTAGGCCTCTGGTAGGAGACAAGGATAGACACAAGTATTATTTAGCAATGGAAGACCTCCAAAGCCAAGTGGCATATGCATGAACAGAGGTCACACCAAAGTGAGACAAAGATGCTTTCCACCACAGAAAGTAGCCATTTTCTCCCTGTCCCCCTCCCTAGAAGATCGAGAGATTCAAAATTGAGTGGGCACTGGAGGAGAAAAGGATGGTCTAAGTCAGATCCAGGAGAACGAGGGGAAAGAGAAATCAAAGAGAAGCCTATTTGCTCTCACTTCTGTAAGTATCTTAAAATACAGATCAAAACTGTGCTTCATTTGGGGAGAGAAGAAGAGGAGATTTATAATACTTTTGAGATTAGATTTTCAAACTGAGCTAAACTAATTTTTTTCAAACAACTAGATGTTACTAGAAAGTAATGGAATCTGTTCAAGATGTAATTACAGAGCAGTACAGGGACCTCTGACATAAAACAGTTGAGAATAGTGATTAGTGAAAAATAAAACCATTTCATGTTGAAATCTCCATTGTGTTCATATTTTTCAATAAAGAAGACACTTTATATATACACATATATGGGTTGATGCATATGGACTTAAATTCACATATAGTCACACATGCACACACTCTCATTTATATGAAGATAACTGATGTGTAAAGCTTGAGAACCTAGATTAGTTTTAGCAAACAAATATGGATCATGTATGTCATCTGTTCACAGTGCCCCTTCTCTTGTCCAAAGCAGACATTATTAATCAATCACTGCACTCTTTCACACTGAACTGGGACTCACTCTCAAAATCCTTTTCAACCAACATTCTAGGCATCCGCTTTGAAGAGATCTAAGTTGACATGAAAAATGAAACCTGTTTATCATCCCAGTTCAAGATTCTATAACAAAGCTTAGGAGCAGGGAGTCTGGTTTTAAGCAGTTAAAATAGATCTCATGAAAAACAAGTCTTTTATTTGTTCAGAGCCTATTTATTCTCACTGTGAGCATAATTTGAGTAAGCTTTGTGAGCTGTCATCTGATTTATTAATCCTCAGCATGATAGAGTCAATTAATTAAGAGCTGGGACTTTAATGAAAAAGACAGTATTAACAATAGTAGAAAGCTAAGACAATGAACAAAATAAAAATAATTATAATTTACTAAATACTGAGCTTTGAGTGTTGTTCCTGGAAACACACACACATACATATATATTGTTGTAAAGTGTCATTGAGTTTGTTCTGACCCATAGTTATGCCAATATTGTGGTTCAAATGACTTTGCAGGCCAGTACATTAACTCACAGTACCATGCCTTATACATGGAGGCTTCAAAAAGTTTGTGGAACTCAATATGCTAAGTAAGCTATTAAATAATGTACTAAGTAAGGTATTAAAATTTATTTCCATGTTATAGTCTCACCAAAATTAAGTGACTTACACAAGGACACATAGTTGAGAATCAATCCCAGTCTTTGTAGCTTTAAAATATATATAATTTTCTTGATAAGATATAAATCAGTCAAATTTAACATAGTAGTTTGGAGTCATTTAATGTCACACAAAGAATACTGGAGAGCTTGATGAGAACAAAAGACATGAATTTAGAATAGAATAAAACACAGTCTTTCTGATGAGGATCTTGAGTCATTAGGAAAAGATAACATTAATATATTCTTAACAATAGGAAAGGTAGGTAAATGCAGAAAATATTTTTCAAATTCTTTAAAGTTTTAATGACAAAGAGTCTGTGGTATGTATATATTACACTCCATGGTATACATCAATTATATATCATACAATCCATTATTAAAGAAGATAAACCAGATAGTTCCACATATGACTGTATTTGTGTCTGTGAGTGCATACACGTGGCATGACAGATGTGTTTATAAATTTCTTGAGTTACTGAAATGCTGGCTACAAGCTGACCCTATGCATTGTTCCTCACCCTACCTTTCTATGTCATTTTCATATGGTAAATAACTTTAAGATTTTTTTTTTCTTAGAAACAAGGAGTAGAGTCTTAGCATCTTTGATAATTTTTGACTGTTGGTGTTCTTCCCATCTCCATTTTGTCTTTAGTATCTAGTTAAATCACCGGCTCTTGGCTTCTTAGAATAATAGAACTTCTTCCTAGAAAAGCCCTCCCTTGATACACTAAAGAAATGTTCCCCAGGACCTTTCCCTATGGTTAGGTAGCACAGCAGAGTAGTAAATAAATGAGCATTTAGAGTCTCAGAGACTTGGGCTCAAAAAATTCTAGCTGAGCAAGCTGGGACTTTGTGAACATAAGCAAAATAATTCATCTTGTTGTTTGTTTTCTCATCTGTAAAGGATCTATTCTTTGGACTTCTGTGATGGTTAAATAAACTAACATCTGTAAAATCTCTTAGCACAATATTAGGCTCAGAGCCTGTGCTCGATACATTTTTCTTTAATTATTTCCTAAACTCTTGTACTTTTAGGATGGCAGAACAGCTTTGTCTAATTCTTGCCAAAGAATAGTTTACTGGATCCATAAATATGTACAAAAAAAAAAAAAAAGATAGCCTTCAGATTTTCTGGATTATGTGCCCAACACTGGATGAAGGCAAGGGTCACAATTTATCTTTGCCGTGATTATCAGATGCCAGTAGATTAAAATTAAAGAGATTTGTTCTTCAGGCACTCCCCTCTCTGTGGAATTTATTATAAAGTATTAGTGCTCAAATTTGAGCATATCACAACTATTTCCATGACAACCAGTAACAAGGGATGCAGTTTGGGAAATTCATTGTGATAACCAACAGATTTGAGCAATGGAGAGAAAAATTTCTTATTTAATATCAGAACCTTAAAGGAGAGAGAAAAATGATAGATTTTTTTTAATAAAGGAATACTGTTTTCAAGTTTGCCCTATTCAAAAGTCTTCTCTTTACAGCAACCCAGGTTTATTATGTAATCTCAAAGAAAGAAATGAAAACTCGTCATCTTCACAGCACTTTGCTGGGTCTGCTTAATAAAAGCAGTGCCTGCTTTGTTTTGTTATAATCCCTCATTCTTTGGGATTTAATGAGACAAGATACTGTATTTTGAAGCGAACACATAGACAAAACCAAGTCGATTTCCTTTGGGGATAAATCCCTTATAAAACTCCAGCTCAACAAATTTAACTATAATAATGGCTTTCACTAATTCTGTATATGGTGAAATCCACTAATGGAGACCACCCCATAGTTCAATAAAACAAAACATGAGAGTCTTTCAGGCAGGTGGTCTTGTAACACAAATTCATGATAGCTTATGTTAGTTTATTAGCTGGAAGGGATCGTGGTAAAATATTGTTAACACTGTTCTTTTTCCTTCTTAAAGAATGTTAGTCTCTTTACTTCCTCTCCCTACCACGGATTATTGTGTAGTTTGTGGTGTGGTAAGCATCAAGGAAAAGGCCTATCAACAAAGGGGCCACAGGTCCAGCTGAGCTCTGGCCATCCAAAGTGCCCTACTCCTCTAAAGATTTGGTGAACTAAAGCTCTTACAAAAATGGAGTTGGACATCTTTCACCATCTTTTGGCCTCTTGCTAGTGTGACCTGGTTATGAGGGGTAGTGATAGCTCAGTGGTAGAATTCTCACCACTGTAGGATAAGCACTGGATTGCTAACCACATGATTGGCAGTGCAAACCCACTAGCTACAGAAGAAAGATGAGGCATTTTGCTCCAGTACAGACTTACAGCCTCAGAAACCCTATACAGGATCATTATGAGTCAAAATTGACACAACGACACTTAACAACTAACAGAAACATGCAGAAGACACAGGTTTCAATCCCGGCCAATGAGTTAATCTCACTCTCAACCACCACCTGTCTCTCAGTGGAGGCTTGCATATTCCTATGATGCTGAACAGGTTTCAGTAAAGCCTCCAGACTAAGACAGACTAGACTTGGTGATCTATTTCTGAAAACTGACCAATGAAAACCCTATAAATCACAATGGTCAGATTTCATGGTATATGGGAACTTCATGAGTTGGAATCTGACTCAACAGTAGCTACCAACAAATAACAATCTATGTTTGTTTTATACAGATTCTGTACTTGTTGTTGTTAAGTGTCATTGAGTAGGTTCTGACTCATAGCAACACTGTATAGAACTTTCAAAGAGCAGCTGGTGGGGCTGAATCACCAACCTTGTGGTTAACAGTTCAGTGCATATCCTATAGTGCTACACCAGAACTCTATTCAGTACTTTTGTTTTTAAATGTCATCAAGTCAGTCCCAAGTCATAGTGACTCTGTTTAGCATTTCC
>NW_006408583.1:6484477-6486512 GCF_000296735.1 Chrysochloris asiatica
ACTGAATGTCTCAGTAATACATTTACCTTAGTTTCATCTGAGTGCCTTGAAAAAAAAAAAAAATCTAATCTAATTGAAACAGTAGCTTCCTAGGCAATCTGCTTGGCCATTTTAATTCAAGGCACAGAGATCAGCTCAGAAGGTTATTGTGATTGTTTTGGACAATACCAAAATGGTAATCTTGATAGTGTTTTCTCTGAGAACACAGAACGGTCATAAGGATTAAGAATTGAAAATTGTATTGATGGGTTCTTTAAAAAAAAAAAAAAAACCAGGAAAATGGTGCCAAGGAATTTTTCCATCGCAACAATGATTTTGAGAGTAGCAAGGGTTATCTTATGAGAATTTCATTGGGAAACTTTTTACCCCATCCACTTACCACTCTGATCTTGACCCTTCAGGCTTTGTTTTATTCCCCAAACTCAAAAAGAACTTTTAAAAGGAGCATATTTTGAGTCTCTTGAGGATGCCCAAACAGCCATTTTGATATGGTGTAAATCAAAGTGTGCAGAATTCTTTGGGGAAGGGTTGGAGAGGTAGAAATGCCTCTTTCAGAAGTGTATAGACCAGGACTTAAGTTTGGGGGGCAGGAGGAGCAGGGACAGGTAGAAGAGGCTCCTCGGCAAAGGCGTGGAAAAACCAGAGAAGGCATTTTCCCGGAGCAGCTCCAGAGTTTTGGATCTAATATAGGGTACGGGTTGTCAGTTTCCCATTCCCACCAGTGGAGAAATCTGACTGTGGGGGGAAAGTACGGTGATTTCTAAATCAATCAGATGCTGTCTGAGGGCCCCTTGGTCTGAGCTGAGATCTGAGGGTGGGGCCACAGTCAAGCTAATACAGTGATACAGCACTAAAAACAATGAAGTGGCATCTGGAAAAAGAGGTGTGACAGAATTTACACTTTTCTTTCCTCCTCTCCCCTGTAGCACCTTCACTGCCCAGCCCAGACACCTTTAGGGAGGCAGGAACAAGGAAACATTAAAACTAAGATGAAACTGACAAGAAATAGCACAGAAAACATGAACTCGCAAAAGAAGGCATGCAGTACAAAGGAATGAACAGCACCACAAAAAATTAACATAATGACAGCAATTAATTCATACTTATCTATAATTACAGTGAATGTCAATGGATTAAATGCAACAGTGAAGAGACAGAGAGTGGCAGAATGGATAAGAAAGCAAGACCTTTCAATATGTTGTCTGTAAGAGACACACCTTACACTCAAAGACAAAAGCAGACTAAAAGATAAAGGATGGGAAAAAAAATGTATGAAGTTAATTGCAATAAGAAACGAGCAGGAATAGCAATATTAATCCCTGATAAAATAAACTTTAAGGCAAAAATCAACATAAGAGATAAAGAAGGACACTAACCCATAAGTAAGGGTTCAATGGAGCAAGATGACATAACCATAATGAATATCTATGTTCCCAATGAAAGAGCACCAAGATACATAAAGCAAGCCCTATTAGAATTGAAGAAATAAATAGACATATCTATAATTATAGTGGGAGATTTTAATACACCACTTTTGAAAAGAGATAGCACAACCAGAAAGAAACTTGACAAAGATACAGAGGAACTAAACAGCACAATCGACCAACTTGACCTCATAGATGTGTCAAGAGCATTCGATCCAACAATACACATTCTTTTCCAGTGCACATGGGACATTCTCCAGAATTGACCATGTATTAGGTCACAAACCAAGCCTTCATAAATCGACAAACATCAAAATAATACAAAGCATCTTTTCAGACCACAATGCTATAAAACTAGAAATCAATAATAAGAAGACCAAGGAAATAAAGTCAAATACAAGGACTGAATAACACCATGCTGAAAAGCAACTGGGTAGTAGCAGAAATAAAATGTAAATGCACAAGTTCCCAGAAACAAACTAGAACATAAACACAACATACCAAAATCTTTGGGACACAGCAAAAGCAGTGCTAAGAGGACAATTTATTGCAATAAATGTGTGCATCCACAAAGAAGAAAGAACCAAAATTAACACATTAACACAGCATCT
>NW_006408583.1:6487647-6503542 GCF_000296735.1 Chrysochloris asiatica
TCAACATACAAAAATCAGTTGGATTCCTCTATACCAAAAATGACAGTGTTGAAAAGGACATTAGGAAAGCAATACCATTTACAATAGCCACCCAAAGGACCACCATATCAGAAGACATGATTTATTAAGTTGTGGTACATATGTGTTATAAAACATTTCTACTTCAATATTTTTGTGTCTACAATTCAGTGACATTAATTACATTCATTGTATAGTGCAACCATTACCATGATCCATTTCCAAAATTTCCTATCATCCTTAACAGGAATTCAGTGTTCCCTAAACAATGACTTCTCCTTCTCTCTTGCTCCTGGTAACTACTAGTAAACTTGAGTTTCTATAAATTTGCATATTTTAATTTCATGTAACTGTGATCATACAGTATTTGTCCCATTGTGACTGACTTTTTTGATTATCTTAATGTTTTCAAGGCTTGTCCATGTGGCAACATGTATTAGGATTTCATTTCTCTTTATGACTATTCCATTACATGTATTTTTGCATTCATCTATGTTGGACATTTCATTTGTTTCTACTGTTTGGCTATTGTGAATGTAGCTAAAATGAGCATTGAGCAAGTATCTGTTTATATTCTTGCTTTCAATTATTTAGGGTATGAATATCTAGTAGTGGAATTTCTGGGTTATATGGAGTTCTGGCGTGGCACTGTAGGATAGACACTGGACTGCTAATTGCAAGGTCGGCAGTTCAACCCCACCAGCCACTCCTCAGAAACTCTATATTGGGTTGCCATGAGTTGGAACCAACTCGATGGCACTTAACAACATGGTAATTCAGTTTCTTGAGAAGGTGCTCATGCTTGGTAAAATAGATGGTCAGGAAAAAGAGGAAGAGCCTAAATGAGATGTATTGATATAGTAGCTTCAACAGTGGGTCCAAACATAACAATGATCGTGAGGATGATGCAGGACCTGAACAGTGTCTCATTCTTTTGTATGTAATATCACTTTGAGTCAAAACTGATCTGACTGCACCTATCAATATGTGTTAATTTATTGAAGAATCAACAAAGTGTTTTCCAGAATGTCTGTACCAACTTGCAATTCCACCAGCAATGGATGATAATTCCAGTTTCTTCATATCCTTGCCAATACTTATTATCTATTAATTTGCTGATCCCAGTCATCCTAACCTGTTAATTTCTCTAATAAACCCATAATTGTGAGTATTTTCTGAGCAGCCATTGCAATGAATTATCTAACTCAGCAGAGAAGTAGAAATAGAAAGAATTGGTAAAGAAGGTTGTCGGGTGGAAGCATGCTTGATCTCTGTCTCATAAGAATCAGTCCTGGGCTGATGAGGTTGATTCTCCTGCCCCCTAGTGAAGTCAGTGCATGTCAGACGCAGCCTCCACACCACTGTTGACACTAGTCAAGCAGTTTGCCTATTTCTATTGCAGTTAGAAATCTAGTGCTTTGTCTTTTTTGTTACTAAATTGTAGGAGTTCTATATATATTCTGGATCTTCAACTCATATTCAATATATGGCCCTCAAAACTTTTCTCTCAATCTGTAGGTGATCTACTCACTTTGTTGATAAAGTCCTGTGATGCATAAAAGTATTTAATTTTGATGAAGTCCAATTTATTAATTTTGTCTTTTGCTGCTTGTGCTTTTGGTCTTATAGGAAAAGGAAAATGTATGGTATTTTAATGGCTCTTAGTTTCTAGATATATTTTCATGAAGCAAATCAGATTGTCTTATAGTGGTACAGCTCCCTTGGGCAACAGGGAGCTCATCATATGGGCACAGAGAACAGGTGTAGATTTTGGCTGACTTGTGAATATGTGACTAATTACTAGAGTGATCATAGGATAATCATTCTGCCTGTTGATATGGATATGGTCTCCTAAAGTAAATGTGTGTTATGTTTTTAATTGTTGGACTAGTTCAAAAATTGATGGCCCACTGGACCATCAACAACATTCTTATCAATGGAGAAAAGATTGAAGTGGTCAAGGAATTCATTCTTCTTGGATCGACTATCAACACTCATGGAAGCAGCAGTCAAGAAATCAAACAACGTATTGCATTAGGCAAATCTGCTGCACAAGACCTTTTTAAAGTGTTGAAGAGCAAAAATATCAGCTTGAGGACTAAGGTGTGCCTGACCCAAGCCATGGTATTTTCAATAATCTCATATGCATGCGGAAGCTGGACCGTGAATAAGGAAGACTGTAGAAGAATTGATGCTTTTGAGGAGAATATTGAAAGTGCCATGGGCTGCCAAAAGAACCAACAGATCCGTGTTGGAAGAAATGCAGCCAAAGTGATCCTTGGAGGCCAAGATGGCCAAACTTCGTCTCTCATACATCATACATATTGTCAGGAGGTACCAGTCACTGGAGAAAGATATCATGTTTGGTAAGGTGGAAGGTCAGAGAATAAGAGGAAGACCCTCAAAGAGATGGACTGGCCAAGTGGCAGCATCAATGGGCTCAAGTGTGGCAACATTAGAGAGGTTGGCCCAGGATCAGGCAGTGTTTTGTTCTGCTGTGCATAAGATCGCTATGAGTCAGTACCAACTCAATGGAACCTAACAACAACAAAAAATATCATCTTCTATGACCACTCTCTACACATTTGGAGGGAATCATCTACAGATTTGCCACTTAGAAACCTTCTCTTGCAATGATGTAATTCAACAAATATCAAATTGTCACCAAACAGACAGGGAGGATGGCTTCAAAATTTGTGGGGCCTAGTGCAAAATGAAAATGTGGAGTTCTTTGTTCAGAAATTATTAAGAATTTTAACATGGTAATAGTAATAAGGCAACCATTTAATAAATTTTGGGTTAAGCATTTAATGGATTCCTGCTGTGGCACTGTAGAATCAGCACTGGACTGTGAATCACAAGGTTAGTAGTTCAAACCCACCAGCTGCTCAGGGTCTTTATGAATCAGAACTGACAGCACTTAACAGCAACAATAGCAAAGCATTAAGTCCTATAAGTAAGCAGAAGATATGCATGGCCAATGCAATTAGTAAAAACTTAGCTAAACAAAAGACAGTCAGTCTTCACTAAAGACCCCTTCTAGGATCATCATCATGGACAGTTGGTAGGAATGATTTGCATTTAGAAGAGGGAAGTCCAGGTACTTCTGTGGTATGTTATACACTGAACACAATAATCTGGAGTCCCCACTACCTTTCAGTGGTTAAGAACATAGGCTCTCTAGTCTGAATGCTTAGAATTCAAGTCCTAGCTCTGTGACTTACTAGTACAGTAGGACCTTGAGGAAATTGTCCTCAGTTTCCACATCTGAAAAATGTTGCAAAAAACTACCTAAACAAAATGCACTGCTGTTAAGTTGATTCTGACTCATAGTGATCCTGTATAGGGTTTCTGAGGCTGTAAATCTTTATGGGAACAAAAAGAGTCATCTTTCTTCCACGAAGCAGTTAGTGGATTTGGACTGCCAACCTTGCACGTAACAGTTCAGTGCTTATCCTGTAAATGGTGTGAACAATGAAGGTCTTTCTGTGTTCATGCTTGACATTCCCAGGGGCTATTTAATAGTGTCACACTATTGTCTTTTCAAGAGGGTACAAAACTGATCATTCTACCTGATGGCAGCAAGAATTTTCCTAGAAAAAAAATGCTAATTCATTTTCTAACATGGAACCTTTGTGTGTTATTCAGAGTCCCTTCCAACTGCTGGTGTGGCAGAGCTGATTTGTCAACTTAGAGGCACAGTGTTAAGGTGAAGCACACAATGGCAGTGTTCCTGGTATTACTATTGTTGTTACTGTTAGGTGCCTTCAAGTCAGCTACAACTTACAGTGACCCTATGCACAACAGAATAGAAGACTGCCCAGTTCTGCACCATCTTCACCATTGTTACCCTTGAGCCCATAACTGCTGCTATTGTGCCAATCCATCTTGTTGGAGGTCTTCCTCTTTTTCACTGACCTTCCACTTTACAAAGTATAATGTCCTTCTCCAGAGAGTGGTCCCTCCTGATAATATGTCCAAAATATGAGCGACCAAGTTTCATCATCCTAGTTTCTAAGGAGCATCCTGGTTGTACTTCTTCCAACACAGACCTGTTTGTTCTTTTAGAAATCCACGGTACTTTCAATATTCTTTGCCAACACACTAACTCAAATGTATCAATTCTTCTACAGTCTTCCTTAGTCAATGTCCAACTTTCACATGCATATGAGGCTATTAAAAATACTATGGCTTAGGTCAGGTGCACTTTAGTCCTCAAACTGACATTTGTTCTTGAACACTTTAAAAAGGTCTTGTGCTGCAGATTTACTTAATGTAATACATTGCTTGCTTTCCTTGACTGCTGCTTCCAAGAGTGTTTATTGTAGATTCAAGCAAAATGAAGTCTTTGACAACGTCAATCTTTTCTTCATTTATCATGAGGTTATTTACTGGTCCTGTGAAGAGCATTTTTACTTTCTTTGCATTAAGGTGCAACCTATACTGAGGCTGTGGTCTTTAATCTTCAACAGTAAGTATTTTTGAGTCCTCTTCACTTTCAGTAAGCAAAATTGTATCATATGAGTATCTCAGATTGTTAGAAAGTCTTCCTCCAATCCTGATACCAGATTCTTCTTCATATATTCCAGTTTCTCAGATTACTTGCTCAGCATACAGATTGATAAATATCATGAAAGAATATAGCATTGACACACACCTTTCCTGATTTTAAACCATTCAGTATCCCCTTGTACTGTTCAAATAACTACTTCTTGGTCTATGTACAGGTTCCTCAAGAGCACAATCAAGTGTCTGGAATACCCATTCTTCACAATGTTATCCATAGCTTGTCATGATTCACACAGTCTAAAGCCTTTACATAGTAAATAAAGCACAAGTAAACATCTTTCTCTGCTTTCAGCTAAATTCCATCTCATATCAACAGTGATATCCCTAGTTCCACATTCTTTTATGTATCTGACTTTAGTTTCTAACAGTTCACTGTCAATGTACTTTTGCTGCTGTTTTTGAATTATCTTCAGCAAAATCGTACTTGCATGTGATATTAATGATATAATTCGATGATTTCCACATTCCTTTGGGTCTCCTCTCTTTGGAATGGGCACCAATAAGGTTCTCTTCCAAATTTTTTGGTATAGATGAGTGAGCGCCTCCAGTGCTGCATCAGTTTGTTGAAAGATTTCAATTTGTAGTCTGTCAATTCCTTTTCGTATGACCATGAACTAATGTCAAAGTCTCTTCATTAGAACTGACATGCTTACCTCTGCACTAGAGAATATGCTTCAGAAGCAGTCTTTCAGGATGCTCCATGGCCAGTGTGTTCCACTAACCAGGCTGAGAGCTGCCGCTCCAAACCAGAGCCCACTGTCCTTCAGTTGATTCTGACTCACAGTGACCATAAGGATAGAGTAGAACAGCGCCTTAGCGTTTCCAGGCAGTAAATCATTACAGAAGCAGACGGCCACATTTGTCTGCTACAGAGAGGCTAGTAGAGCCAATCTCCCAACCTCTTGTTAGCAGACAAGTATTTAACTATGTGCCATCAGTGTTCCTCAGGCTGCTTCCAAATGTGGGAAAACAAACGAATTTCATGAAAAAAGAAATTGTGCAAATTATAAGTAAAACCCATATAAACAGCATTCTCTAATGTACTGATGTGTACTCTAAATTCTTAAAAAGGTGTATTTGTATATTTCACATGAAGTACATTTTTTTCTGGGAGTATATCATGAAACAAATATCCCAAGAAATGCATTTTGGGAGATGGTGCTCTGCACGATATTTTAGTGCTAGGTCAAAGTAGGTGTGTTCTTTTGTGAAATTTCATATTTTGGGGAGATGTGATGCTAAGGCAAAGAGCTCATGAACAAGAGACATGGTGATCTACTGCCCAAATCCATGTGAAAAAGTCTTACAGACTTAGGAAGGAATTGCTTAGCATTTCGTGATGAGGCAAGCAGACTTCAAAGATGACAGGTGACGTGAATTAAATGCGGTTGACCACCTGATCCAGCCATTCTTGTTTGAGAGTGCTGTAATGCTTTTTACCTAGTTACACAAGGGGTCTGTTCCTGATCCCTATGTGGCTTATGGAGCCAAAGACATCTTGTGGGCAGGCAACTTATTCTCAGCAGAGCAGGTGAGAGAGAAGGATTTACACAGGACAGGAAAATTAACTGGTTATATTAGCTTCTTCCCCTTCCTGCTGGAACTGACCCCCATCCAGGCCTCTTTCTATAGGGCGTTTCCTCTCTCCTACTGAAGAGCAGAGTCCTGGTGTGGTGCTGTGGGTTAATGCACTGGACTGCAAGATCAGTTTGTACCACAAGGTAGGTGGTTCAAGCTCACCAGCCACTCCTTGGAAACCCTATACAGGGTTGCTATGGGTCAGACAGAACTGACTCGATTGCACTTAACAGCAACTACACTGAAAAGCAGGGTTCAAGTGTGACACCGAGCTGCTCTGTGGGCTAGGAGAGTCAAGTCCACCCAGCAGAGGGGAAGCGTACTGCTAGGAGGGCCTGCGGCAATGGTACGGAGCATGTATGTGAATTTGCAGCTTCTCAGGAAGGTGAGTGCACACTTGCTGCTTAGCCCACCCCTACTTATTCCACTCTTCACCAGGATTCAAGAGGAGCCAGGTCTTGTGTGCCAGGGACAAGAGTGACTCTATCTTCAGAAACAAACACCTGGCTTTTAACTTGCTCCACTGTGGCCTATAAGGTACAAACACCACCTTTCCACTTGACTATATAAGGTTGGGCCACTAGAATAATGGATGGTAATAGAAAAGATGTCAAATGTGTCTCTGTTCTTAATCTTCATCATTTTACATGCTACTGGGTTCAGTGGCCCTTCTGAGCTTCACAAACAACTGTTTAAATCATGCTCCCCACCTCCTGTCCCCACATCCTCTTTTACACACTTTCCTGTCTCAATGGTGATTCCATTCTCCCCATGAAAAGCTTCTCTGTATATGGAGGAAGACCAATCTTACATTTTTTTATTAACTCAGTCCCTTCTGGCATGTATATTTTCTTTTTTTTTTTACTGCTTAAGCCAAAGTTAGGCACCATACTTCCAAGATCAGCTGGCATTTTGTAAACACTGACAACGAAAGAAATCCAACTACAAAAAGGCGGAGTTATCGGGAGACCGCAGGGAAGGGATTCTGTGTCTCTAGTCATGAGTTCATGCTCTTCCTCTGAGTTCCTGTGGCAGTTATTGATGGTTACCAGCTGGTCTATACTCTGTGATGTCTGTCCTTTGGTAGTTCTATCTTGCTGCCCAATAAGGCTGGATAAACCTTTGGAGACTGGAGAACCTGCATGTTATGTTGTATATTGAGACCTAGCACAAAAAGTGCTTGACAAACAACAGTAAGGAGATACTTCCTCCTATCACAACCAGAATGCAGTCGTCTGGACCCAACCTGCCTAGGTCAAATCCTGGCTTTGGTATGTATTAGCTGAAAACTGGCTATTTGGACAAGTCAGTTAAGCCCTATTTCCTTAATTTCCTCATCTATAAAATAAGGAGCTGTGAGCAAAATCCATGTAACATGCTTAGCACAGTTCCTGGCACATTATAATCATTTCTTAAATATCAGCAACTGTTAATGTAGGAGTACCAGCAAAAGTTAGCGCTTATCTGCTAACTGAAGGTTGGAGGTTCAAACCAACTCAGAGGTATCTCAGAAGAAAAGCCTGGTGGTCTACTTAAAAAAAAAAAAAAAGCCATTGACAATCCTATGGGGCCCAATTCTGCTCTGATACATGGGGCCACCATGAGTCAAAATCAATGCAGTGCAACTAGTAACTGATACATTGTCAATGTAATGGTGGCTAGTAAAATTCATTCACTAAACACTAACCACTTTCCTATATACTAGTTTACAAAAGGAGTCCTCTTGTAGCACTGTAGGATCAGTATAGGGACACTAACCACAAGGATGACAGTTCAAACCCACCAGAAGTCATTTCCTCAGAAACCTTACCCAGGATCACTGTTACTCAGAACTGACTCGATGACATTTAATAACAACAGTTCACAACAATTACAATGCAAAAAAATACAGAGGTAGCTCCCTTCTTATATCATAGCTAAAACAAGGTACACAGAAGACTGTCTGGATTTTGTTAAACATCTGATCATTAGTAAGGAGGCCTGGTGTGGTGTTATAGATTAAGCACAGGACTGCTAACCACAAGGTTGGTAGTTCAAACCCATCAGGCACTCCTCAGCTACCCTATACAGACAGGATCGCTACGAGTCAGCACCGATTCAACGGCACCTAAGAACAAACATCATTTGTAAAATGTCCTACATACAATGTTGTAGAATGTGATTTGCTGATATCATCATTCTCAGAAGTTCATTCAAAGATGTTCAATGTTATGATTTATAAAGATACTTATAATAAAAGTCAATAATAATGAAAAATATTTTTTTTAACAGCACTTTTAAACTTGTGTCAGAATTGACTTAAAACAGAGTTGCCATAACAGAACTCTGTAATAATGAAAAAAAAAAAAAGGTATTCTACTTAAATCAGAACTGATTTACAACGAAATCATCAGAATGAAGCCCCATCGTATGTCAGGGACTATTTGTAGTTACCTTAAGTCACTCAGTTATAGAATAGCTGTGGGCTGTCCAACTCCAAGACTGTAGTCTCTGTACCTGTCCAGGCTGTCTCGAATACTTAGGCCATCAAGATGCTGCACTAGCCAACGCCCACACATGGCTTTCTAGTCCACCTGCCAACATCACCACTGGGCTAATTCTCAATGTCTTATTCCCAGTTGTGAGTGCTGAATGCTGTGTCCCTCGGGTCTCACTGATAACATCCTCCACGACTCTGGCATGCGAACCTTCTGGGGCGGTGGCCAGGAGGTCAGCACTGGACTTCCATAACTGCTTGCTCACTAACTGCTTAGCATGGAGCCCCAATGACAGCCGGGATCCTTTCCACGATGAATAATTGTCCCATGTAGTAATTGTCTAAATCTATTTAAACCACATCCTTCTGGTGCACAACCACCAGTTGATTTAAGATGCAAACCTTTTGTAGCTCATTGCCAGAGGGATGAAATATAGAGTCTACCCAGACTTTGCTTTGCTGAAGTATTTATTGTAAATCATTAGTTACTGTGAGTTGCTACCCATATATCAAGCAGTTCCTACCAGCTCCTGGTGCTGAAAGAATTCTCTGTACTTTTCTAGAAAATGTACCATTTGTCCAAGAATATGATTACTGTATCCTTTTTTAAAATCCCAAGCTCATATATTTATATGGAGAAACTCAGGCCAGGGAGGCCCAAAGACACCCAATTAGTCAGGAACAGCCAATGTGGTTTTTCATGCAGGAACCACAAGTCTTTTGGGATGTTTATGAACATGGATAATAAATGCCTCACCTACTATTCAGGCTTGCAGCCAGAGAAAGGGAAGGTGCTAACATTCAGAGCATCTCCCTGTTCCAAGCCTTGTACTAAACACTTTCTTTACTTCCTTTAATTATTCCAGTATAGCCAAGAAGTAGGCATTATCATCTTCATTTTACAGATGACTGAAGTGGGGGATCAAACCCACATTGTACTGAAGCACTGGGACCACAATCCACCCCCCAAGTAATTGCCTTTCCCAAGTCTGTTTGCTGCCTCACCACACACAAAGAGAGTCCCAGCCCCAACGAGCTGATTCCTGGCTTCTGCTGGTCTGATCCTTCCGTGGGTGGCTCTACAACAAATAGGAGGTCTGAGGTTCACCCCCATGAGCGGCTGCTGTTGAACATGGAAGAGAAAGAAAGCTTCTATGTATAGCAAACATTTTCATCTTGCCACCAACAAAGATCAAGCACACAGAATCTGAATCCCCTCAGGGGTGGGAGAAGGCGTGAGCTTCCATATCCCCCTGACCCTTCTGTCCAGAGCACGCAGCAATATGGGCAGACAATTAGTATGAACAGATTTGAGCAAAACACCAAATCTGATTGATGCTGGAACAACACCCATGTGTGTGCACACAAAGGGACGGGGAAGAGGGGTGGTCGTATGTAGCAGGCTCTGCTTAAAAATTCTAATCCTCACAAGCTGCTCTTTTCACTGGGCAGGTTTTTAATATTTATTTCTGAGGGTCATTTTAATTCTAATGAAAATGGCATGCTCACAGGAAAAGAAGTGCAGGAACTAGAAGGCACAAACATGGGCCTGACCTGTAACTATCTTACAAGGCTCACAGAGGGTAGAGGTGACCCGGAAGCAAACCACTGATAGGATTCACAAAGTACTGCCATCTGAACAGGAGGGGTTTTAGTTTAAAAAAAGATTATTTGTAGGACAGTTTTGACTGAGATAACCCCAGAATGGAGAATTCAAGCTTCTTGGCTGTAAAACAGTCAATACTTTTTCTGTAGAAAAAGACAGTGGAAAAACTCCATCTCATAGATGAAGCGAGATAGACTCAGAATACGTTAAGGTCCTAATTCTAGCATTGCTGGTGTGGCAATGAGGATAAGCTGTTGATAATAAAGTTGGTTTGAACTTCAAGATTGGTGGTTCAAATCTACCAACTGCTCCTTGAAACCCCTATATAGAGTTCCTGTGAGTCAAAACGTACTCGACAGCACTTAACAACAGTTGACTTGACAGCACTTAAAAACATCTCTAAGCCTAACTCCTCATTTCTAAAATAGAGAAAAGAACCATTAGAGATCTTGGGGATTGGTTGTGCAGATCAGTTGAGGTAATAAGGGTAAGTAATTAAGCACAAATGATGACAAGTAAGTGCTAAATAAAATGAGAGCTATTCTTATTACTATAGCTTTCATTTTTGCTTAGGTTTATTGCCACTGTTCACCATTCATATTGCTGTGATCCTTACTGAAAGCTGCGTCACCAGTATTTTGAATACCAGCAGGATAACCCATGGTAGACACTGTTCAGCAGAGCTGCCACACTAAGATAGACTAGGAAGAAGGAAAGGCAGACTACTTCAGAATGTTTAGCCACTGAAAACCTTATGAATAGCAGTGGAACAGTATCAGATATGGTGGTGGCTGTGGTGATAGTGTGCGGTGGAATCGGTTCCTACTCATAGCGACCCTGTATAGGGTTTCTGAGACTGTGAATCTTTAAAGGAGCAGAAAGCCTCATGTTTCTCCAGCGGAACAGCTGGTAGTTTCGAACTGCTGACCTTGCGGTTAGCAGCCCAACTCGTAACCACTACATTATCAGATATAGTGTTAGAAAATAATGAAGAATGTCAGAATATTATCAAATATGATGCCCAAAGATGAGCCCCTCCAGTTGAAAGGCACTCAAAATATGACTGGGGAAGAGCAGCCTCCTCAAAGTAGAGTTGACAATGATGATGTAAATATATTAAAGCTTTTGAGACCTTCATTTGCTTATGGGGCACAATGCAAAATGAGGAAAAACTGCTGCAAACATCCATTAATAATCAGAACATGTAATATACAAAGTATGAATCTAGGAAAATTAAAAGTTGTCAAAAATGAAATGGAACACATAAAGACCGATATCCTAGGCATTAGTGAATTGAAGTGGACTGGTATTGGCCATTTTGAATCTGACAATCATGGTTTTCTATGCTAGGAACAACTAATTCAAGAAAAATGATGTAGTATTCATCACAAAAGGGAACGTTTCAAGATCTATCTTGAAGAGCAACACTGTCTATAATAGGATGATATCCATACACCTACAAGAAATACCATTATTATTCAAATTACACACCAACCACTAATACCAGAGAAGATGAAATTGAAGAATTCGCCAACTTCTCCAATCTGAAATTTATCAAATATGAATCTAGATGTATGGATAACTATTGGTGATTGGAATGCAAAGGTTGGAAACAAACAGGAAGGGTCAATAGTTGGAAAATGTGGCCTTGATTTTAGAAATAATGCTGGAGATCGCATGATAGAATTTTGCAAGACTGATGACAGCTTCATTGCAAATACCTTTTTTAAACAACATAAAAGGTGATTATACACATGGGCCTCATGAGATGGAATACACAAAAATCATTTTGACTGCATCTGTAGAAAAAGACAGTGGAAAAACTCCATCTCATCAGCTAAAACAAGGCCAGGAGCAGACTGTGGAATAGATACTCAATTGCTTATATGCAAGTTCAGGCTGAAGCTAAAGAAAATGAAAACAAGTACATGAGAGCCAAAATATGACCTTGAGCACAGCCCATCTGAATAGAGATTTAATGCATTAGACTCTAACAACCAAATACCAGAAGAGTTGTGGGATGACATCAACACATCATATAGGAAGAAAGCAAAAGTCATTAAAAAACAGGAAAGAAAGAAAACATCAAAATGGATGTCAGAAGAGACTCTGAAACGTGCTCTCCAATGTAGAGAAGCTAAAGTAAATGGAAGAAATGGAGGAAGTAAAAGTGCTTAACAGAAAATTTCAAAGGGCAGTTCAAGAAGACAAAGACAAGTACTAGAATGAAATATGCAAAGACCTGGAGTTAGAAAATGAAAAGGGAAGAACATGCTCAACATTATTGAAGCTGAAAGAACTGAAGCAAAATTCAAGCCTCAACTTGAATTATTGAAGGATTCTCTGGGCAAAATATTGTATACAGCAGAAAGCATCAAAAGAACTGGAAGGAATATTCAGAGTCACTGTACCAAAAAGAAATGGTCAATGTTCAGTCATTTCAAGAGGTAACATATGATCAAGAACCAATGGTACTGAAAGAATAAATCCAATCTGCACTGAAGGCATTGGTAAAAAACAAGACTCCAGGAATTGACAGAGTACAAATTGAAATATTTAAATAAACTGATGCAGCGTTGGAGGCGCTCACTCACCTATCCCAAGAAATTTGGAAGACAACTACCTAGCCAACTGATTGGAAGAGATCCATATTTGTGCCCATTCAAAAAGGTGACCCAATAGAATGTGGAAATCACTGAGCAGCAGCATTACTATCATGTGCAAGTAAGATTTTGCTGAAGATAATTCAAAACTGTTTGCAACAGTATATCGACATAGAATTGTCAGAAATTCAAGCTGAATTCAGAAGTGAATGCGGAAATAAGGGTATCATTATTGACATCAGATGGAATTTAGCTGAAAACATAGAATACCAGAAAAATGTTTACTTGTGCTTTGTAGACTGTGTAAATAAAGGCTTTAGACCGTGTGGATCATAACAAGCTATGGATAACATGGTAAAGAATGGGTATTCCAGAACACTTGATTGTGCTCATGTGAATCCTGTACACAGTCCAAGATACAGTCATTTGAACAGAACAAGGGGATACCAAATGGTTTAAAATTAGGAAAGGTGTGCGCTAGGGTTATATTCTTTCCCTACTTATTCAAACTGCATACTGAGCAAGTAATTGAAGAAGCTGGAGTCTATGAAGAAAAATGTGGCAACAGAATTTGGTGAAGACTCATGAATAAGTGGTAAATATATGATACAACATTTCTTGCTGAAAATGAAGAGGACTTAAATACTTACTGATGTACCTCTTCTGGAATTCCAGTGGTGATAAATGTAAAATATTATTTTTCTAGTTAAAGCATGAATATGTAACAGAATAGAACACATAACGTTCCTGGATATTAAAGATGAACCATGGGATTCCAGAGGAATCTCACATTGGAGTAGCTAGCTCCTGACCATATGCGAGGGATTACGGAGATATGCAATCATTCTCTCTTAAGACTTTAGACTGGAAAAGTTGGTGAATTACTGATCTTCAAGATAAAATTAGAGGAAATCAGTAGTCTGCCTTTTCCTCCCAGTTTCACCCTTCCAAATACTCCATGCTGCATGTTGATTGTACAGAATGTCAGGTACAAGTGTTAGCTAATTCTACTTTTCAAGTTCCATGTCTTTGGGGTACCTATCTTTAGGCAACCATCTTCTTAGAAGGTTAAAGGTTAGCAGTTTTCTTCCAACCTTCCTTTCCCTTCATCCAATGAACCCAGTCTACCTACCTCCTCAGGGTAGCCTTTGAGAGGAGTAAACATGTATCTGTTTGTGCTTAATAAGCTACCCTAACTAGATGCATAATACCCCAGCCCTTGACTCTCTCTCGAATATTATTGGAAATTAGTAAATAGTTGTACTGGGCCTATTCTACTAGGTTTATATGAGCTCCCCAATTTGTCAATTTTATGATCTCAGACTAGTTGGTTAACTACTCTGTGCTTCAATTTCCTTATCTGTAACACGGAGATGGCACAGTCAAAAAAACCCAGTAGGCTCCAACTCACAGTGATCAAGGCTGTAAACCTTTATGGAAGCCCATTTCCACATCTTTCTCCCACAGAGAAGTTGGTGGGTTTGAACTACCTATACTTTGGCTCACATCTGAGTGCTTTAACCAGGGTGCCATTGAGACTCCTAAGGGGGTGACAGCAAGATAATAATTTTACCATAAAAGTCAAAGAGTTGAAACACGTTAAATGCTTACAAGAGCACCTGGTACCTAATAGCTGCTCACACAATATTAGTTATCATCATTATTAAGCACTGTCTGTCACTGGGTGGGAGTTTTGGTATGGCACTGTAGAGTAAGCCCTAGGATGCCAACCTAAAGGTCAGCAGTTCAAATCCACCAGATGCTACTCAGAAATCCTATAAGGGTCATTATAAGTCAGAACCTACTAAAAGACACTTACTAACAACAACAGCCACTGGGAGGCAGCTTGCTCAAACTGATGAAGAAGATCTTGGTCCCCAAGGCATTCTCATAAGCCTCTTCACAGTCTGTATCCTTTCGTTTAAAGGGTAAGTGTATTCAGGGAGTACAGTTCAGTTCTTTCTATGTTTTTGTCTTTCCAGAGGGCCAGAGCTTGCCAATGCTCCCACCCCACCCTTGACTTCTGTGGCATGTGTGTTGAAAAAGAGACTGAAGGAGCAACACACTTCAAAGACAGATCATGAGGGAATTGGTGAAGATTATGGTTTTTAAGTAAAATATAATTCACATACCCAAGATGATGGTTTTTAAATCTAAAGGCATGTCTTAGAAGAAGAAAGAGAAAGAAAGGAGCTGGTATGTTTTTGCACGTTCTTGTGTCAATCTTACATCCCATGGTAATCCTTGTCTTAGTTTCATAGTGCTACTGGAAGAGAAATATCACAAATGGTTGGTTTTAAAGAACAGAAATTTTTTTCTCACAGTTCAGAAGGTAAAAGCCTGACTTCAGTGCACAGCTTGACTGGGAGGTCGTTCTATATTTCAGTTTATAGTAACTGGAACAATCCTTTGTGTTCCCTCGGTCTTGTAGATACATTTATCTCCATTGCCTATCTTCTTCTCCTTCTGTGTGTCTGTGTTTAGTCAGGTCTTTTCATAACTCAGAAGTGATTATGTTTAGGATCCACCCAAAATTGGTACCGTATCATGATGCTAAATAACAACAAAACTAATTTCAAACAAGATCACATCCACAAGTACCAGGGCCTGAAATTCAACACATATTTAGGGGGACAAAAGTCAATCCAAGCAATGCTTCAGGAAAGGAATAATTAGCCTTATGTGGAGAAAAAAATTGAAGCCCTGAGATACTATTAGCTCACGTGGGGGCTAAATCTCTATTTAATCCCCCAAATTTAAAAATCATAGTCATTTCCACCTACTAAAGTTCAATATTCTTGACTTTTTAAAGCAACTGGGATAATTTTAGTTATCTTCAGTTAACTAGCTCTCCATTCTCTGAGAAACCAACCCCTCAATCCCACCCCTTCCTCCGCATAGTCAGAGGTGATGGTTGAAGGTTCGCTGAAAGGTAGGCTCGTCCCAGGTAGATGTAAAGAGAACAGTTGAGCCTCAGGGACTAGAGATGCACCGTCTGCATGTCAGCATGGCAGCCAGTGCCCCTTCCTCACTCATACAGAAGTT
>NW_006408583.1:6508099-6512941 GCF_000296735.1 Chrysochloris asiatica
GGTTATATTTTTTCACCATACTTATTCAACCTGTACGCTGAGCAAATAATCCAAGAAGCTGGCATCAGTATTGGAGGAAGACTCATTAACAAACTGCAATATGCAGAGGATACAACCTTGCTTGCTAAAGTGAAGAGGACTTAAAACATGTATTCATGAAGGTCAATGAGCACAGCCTTCAGTATGGATTACACCTCAATGTAAAGAAAACAAAAATCCTAACCACTGGACCAATAAACAGCTTTCTTATCAATGGAGAAAAGACTGAAGTTGTCAAGAACTTCATCCTTCTTGGATCAACTGTCAACACTTCACAGAAGAAGCAGTCAAGAAATCAAACAATGTCTTGCATTAGTCAAATTTGCTGCACAAGACCTTTTTAAAGCATTGAAGAGCAAAGATGTCAGCTTGAGGACTAAGGTGCACCTGACCCAAGCCATGGTACTTTCAATAAACTCATAGGCATGAGAAAGCTGGAGAGTGAATAAGGAAGACCGTAGAAGAAACTGACACATTTGCGTTATGGTGTTGGAGGAGAATATTGAAAGTGCCATGGGCTTCCAAAAAAACCAATAGATCCGTTTTAGAAGAAGTGCAGCCAGATTGCTCCTTAGAGGCCAAGATGGCCAAACTTCGTCTCTCATACTTCAGACATATTGTCAGGAGGGACCAGTTGCTGGAAAAGGATATCATGTTTGGTAAGGTGGAGGGTAAGAGAAAAAGAGGAAGATTCCCAGTGAGATGGATTGGCCCAGTGGCAGCATCGATGGACTCAAGTGTGGCAACAGTAGTGAGGTTGGCCCAGGATCGGTTAGTGTTTCGTTCTGCTGTGCATAAGTTTGCTATGGATTGGTACCAACTTGATGACACCTAACAACAACAACAACAACAAGCCTACTTATGGTGGACAGGTTTCAGGGGAGCTTCCAGACTAAGACAGACTCAGAAGAAAGCTTGGTGATCTGTTTTTGAAAATTAACCAATGAAAAACCTACAGATCACAATAGGCTATTGTCTGACATAGTGCTGAAAATGAACATCCTAGGTTGAAAGGCACACAAAATACACAAGGGTTACAAAAATAGACTCAGGTATTGCCATGATCATGAAGATGGTGCTAAGCAGGTAATGTCTTTTGTGCAGAGATTACCAGGCACCACTTGATTGCAACTAACAATGCCTGGATGTGCATGTTCCTTTTTCATATTCTTGGCTCAGGATGAGAAGAAATCTTTGTGGGCTCTAGTTTTCAGGCTTGGCTTCTAGGAGGAGGTTTTGTGAAAGGAGGAATTATTGTAGCACATTGTCTTACACAGAATAGCAAGTGTTCAGTAAATATTGATTGGGTTTAATAATTGTGCATATTTACCAGTAATGTTCAGAAAGAGTGACTTTCTTAGTTTACAGTGTGAACTGTTCAAAGGAAAAGTCAGTGCTTCTGGATGTTTAGATCATAATTTAGAAAATAAAAAGCTATACCATCACATTAATTTTATGAATTTATAGATTCTATTCTGCAAGGTCAGTGGTTCAAGCTCATGAGCCGCTCCTCGGAAACTCTATACAGGGTCGCTATGGGTTGGAACCAAATCGATGGCACTTAACAACTTAACAACAATTCATTGGGGAAAGTAAAGTTTAAAAATACATTTATTTTAAAAATATGTTGAAATGAATATTAAAGGTAGTGTGAAGATGTCAATTTGTTGTTGTCAAAGTGTCGTCAAATTGGTTCTGACTCATTGTGGCCCTGTACCTATACAGGCCAAGGAGCAGCTGGTGGGCTTCAACCACTGACTTTGTGGTTAACAGTCCAGTGCTTATCCTACAGTGTCACACCAGGAAAATGTCAACAATGAGGGGTAAATGGCATGTGCTGACTAAAGTTTGAGAAACTCCACTATAAATAGTAAGTTCATTCTCTGAATAACTTATAGAGGCAATGATAGGAACCAGAAACTCAAATTTACCACTGGATGAAGTCATATGATCTTTGGCAACTGCTTTCTCCTTTCTGTGACTTCTTTTCCTCATTTATTAAATAGGTATAAGGATGATACTAAGAAGTCTTGGAAACTTAGTTGATTAGGAATCTACCAGCCACTCCACAGGACAAAGATGAGGCTTTCTACTCCTGTAAAGGTTTGTTGTTGTTAAGTGCCATCGAGTTAGTTCTGACCCATAGCCACCTTGTATAGGGTTTCCAAGGAGCAGTTAGTGAGCTTGAACCACTGACATTGCAGTTCAAACAGATTTGCAGTCGGGCACATTAACCCACAGCCTGGGAAAACATATACAGGGTCGCTGTGAGTTGAAACCAATGATGATATTACCTTATAGTGTTGAAGGTTAATATCTATAAAACGTACTTCCTGACACATATTAAGGGTCCAGTTAGAATGTTGTTGTTGTTACATGCTGTCGAGTTGGTTCCGACCTGTAGCGGCCCTGTTTAGGGTTTCCAAGGAGCAACTTGGTGAGCTTGAACCACGGATCTTGTGGTTAAAACTGACTTGCAGTCCAGAGCATTAACCCACAGTACCACACCAGGATTCCTCTGTTAGAATAAGAAGGGACAAAGAAAGAAACTGGGAGAGTGATCATTGGTTTGGGGACTGTCACTAAGTCAATAATGGGTTTTGCCAAAGCTGTAACTAGTTGCTCTAGATCTTTGGGAACAAGAGTCAACCTACCTCACACTGATGCAAAAAGAGAGTTCAGCAGAACTCAGGAAGGGTTTTCCAACCCTGTCATTCAAACCCTGTGAGTTATTTAAGGTCACAGGTCTATTGGCTGTGTGGCCAGAAAAACCACACACTTGGGTAGCTGGGAGCATAGTCCTACCAACATACAAAGAACTGATGTGATGCTTCAAACAACAGCAAGAGTGGTTTGACTAGAAACAATGATAGACATTAACCATAGCCTAGGAGGTCTGGTGTGGTACTGTAGGATAAGTACTAGACTACTAACTGCAAGGACAGTGGTTCAAAACCCCAGTCACTCCTCAGAAACTTTTTAAAGAATCACTATGAGTCAGAACCAACTTGATGACACTAAACAACAGCTTTATAAGGACATTACAATATTAATGTCCACTTAAACATTTATATAAAAGCACTGACTGGGCTAGATGCAATGACTGCCATTTTTATAATGGCCCACTATACAAGCCATGTGGGAGCCATATCTGACTTCCCCTGGTTCCACAAGGGGGAAGGAGAATCAAACGCAAAATCAGCCTAAGGCCGCCTTTGAAGACATGCTGTTACCTTACTACCTTCTTTACCCTATTCTGACACCAACCATCTGTCCCACAGCACTCTCTGCTTCACATGTGGGTTTGATAATCAATTGCAATGGCCACACAAAACTCATAACAATATTTACAATTATGGGATTATTAGATTGTGAACAGGGTACAATTCAGGATCAAAACCATCTCAGGACACAGCATTCTCCAGTTAGGAATGCCTCTTGTCTGCCACACTGCAGGCATGCCTCACTCTTGTTTTCAGCCTCTCAGACATGTGGTCCCTTGGCCTCTGTCCTGCTGGAGCATATGTTGCAAAGTTCTTTTAGCCGGTCTGTGAATGCCCAAAGGGCACATTATTCAAGCGAGGCTGCAGTCCGTAGGCACTCAGCTTTACTCAATCAGTAGGCCTAGATCTGGAAGCTGTTCTGTCTCTCCATGCCACCGCCTTTGCTGTCGCCTCTTGAGGTCTCATGCTCCACTTACACAAATCATCAAAAGTTGCTAATAACAATAGTAATGCATTCATACCCTTAATTAAGTTCTTATGATGTGCTAGCATCATGCTAATTTTTGTTGTTATTAAGAGTTTTTCATTCTCTACCTCATCATGGGTAGTTGTTGTTGTTGTTGTTGTTGTTGTTATGTGCCGTGGAGTCGGTTCCGACTCATAGTGACCCTGTACAGGGTTTCTGAGTCTGTAAAATTTTAAGGGAGCAGAAAGCCTCATCTTTATCCTGCGGAATGGCTGGTAGTTTCGAACTGCTGACCATGAGATTAGCAGCCCGATTCGTAACCGTTATGCTACCAGAGCTCCTTCATCATGGGTAGTAGTTGTCAGTTCTATCCCACCAGCTGCACCTCTAACCCTATATAGAGTCACTATGAGTTGGAACCGATTCGATGGCACTTAACAACAACTGTATCATGGGCAGTAGTTGTTGTTAAGTGCCATCGAATCTATTCCAATTCATAGTGACTCTATAAAGGGTTTCAGAGGAGCAGATGGTGGGCTTGAACTGCCAATCTTGTGGTTAGCTGTCCAGTGTTGATGCTATAGCACTACATCAGTATTCCATAAGTAGTAGTATCACTTCATTTTACAAATAAAACAAATGAGACTTGAGTGACTAAGAGATGTTTCCTAGGTGTTTCACTTAGTCAGTGGGCGAGTTCTATTTGATTCTAGAGTCAGTGATCCCAACCACTAATAATAGTTTCCCAGGTGAAGAGGGTTCCATGGTAGAAATATTGCCTCCCATACAGGAGGCCTGGCTCTGATTCCCAGCCAGTGTATCTCATATACAGCTGCTACTCATCTGTCAGAGGAAACTTGCATATTGTTTTGATGCTGAACAAGTTTCAGTAGAGCTTCCAGACTAAGATGAACTAGGAAGAAAGATCTGGTGATTTACTTCCCCAAATCAAACAGTCGAATCCACAGTCCATCATGGGAATGGTTCATGACCAGGCACTAATTTCATTTTGTTGTATAAGATTACAGTGAGTCTGGAACTGAGTTGCTGGCAGCTAACAACTACACATGGACCTCACCAGATGGAATACACAGAAATCAAACTGACTACGTC
>NW_006408583.1:6513045-6513890 GCF_000296735.1 Chrysochloris asiatica
TTTCCAAGGAGCAGCTGGTGAGCTTGAACCACCGACCTTTCAGTTCAAACGACTTTGCAGTCTGACGCATTAGCACCACAGCACCACACCAGGACTCCAGGACTCCATTAGGGCATGCCAAATCCTGGCTCTTAATTTGAGAGTGTTAAGTTAGGCTTTGAATGGACTCAAAAGCCTGGTCATTTTTCTCTCCAAGGCATGACTCTTAAACCACTATGAGTGAGCCAAAAAAAAAAAAAAGAAGCCTCGCAGCTGCTGGCCCCCAGTGCCCAGTCCATTTGTAAATAAACCGATTGGCCATGCCCAGGCCAGGAATTTGTGTGACTTCTAATGGAGATGGCAGCCTAGTCAAGACTCTTGCCCACAGAATTTATTGTGTGGATGGGTAATTACCCTGGTCACTCATGCTAGGTTTTCTTTCCATTGTCATTTGGCAAAGGTCATGATTTGTTATTGCCTATTAATTTAGCACTTGACCACAGAGGACTCAGATTTTGCGATAAGGAGAAATTGTGGTATCCTTCCCTAACAGAGGAGTCTTCACACTCCTTATTCTAATATGTGCTTTAACATCAGAAACAGAGCACTTCTGTGGTGGAAACAAGAGCTCACTTGGGTTCAGTTGGATCTGAGTTCTGATCCCAGTTCTGCTATCTGCCAGCTGTATGAACTTTTGTAAGTGACTTCCCTCTCTACCACACCAGGCTGATGTGAAGATTTACAATTAATGGACAAGATAAGTACTGAAGGCAGACTAGAATCTGATGGGAGACCAGTAACTGTGCCTTTCTTCTTCACTTCCTGTGTTTAGATCTGATCACTTTCAGTCATGGGCATTCATGATT
>NW_006408583.1:6513990-6523139 GCF_000296735.1 Chrysochloris asiatica
AGACCAAAGACCAGAAGAGTTGTGGAATGACATCAAGAACACCATACAGAAAGAAAGCAAAAGGTCATTAAGAAGACAAGAAATAAAGAAAAGACCAAAATCGATGTCAGAAGAGACTCTGAAACTTGCTCTCCAGCATAGAGATGCTAAAGCAAATGGAAGAAAAGAGGCAGTACAAGAGCTTAATAGAAAATTTCAAAGGTCAGCTAGAGAAGACAAAGTCAAATATTATAAAGAAATGTGCTAAGACCTGGAGTTAGAAAACCAAAAGGGAAGAACATGCACAACATTTCTTAAGCTGGGGGAACTGAAAAAAAAAAATTCATGCCTCAACTTGCATTACTGAATGATGCAGACCCAACGGAATGCAGAAATCATCAGACAATATCATCGATATCCCATGTGAGTAAAATTTTTCTAAAGGTAATACAGAAATGGCTGCAAACATACATTAACAGAGAACTTTCAGAAGTTCAAGCTGAATTCAGAAGAGGAACTAGAATGAGAGATATCTTGGCTGACTTCAGATAGAACTTGACTGAAAGCAGAGAATACCAGAAAGATGTTAACCTGTGCTTTTTTGACTACGCAAAGGCTTTTGATTGTGTGGATCATGACAAGCTATGGAAAAATTGTAAAGTATGAATATTCTGGTACACTTAATTTCGCTCATGAGGAACGTGTTCATAAACCAAGAGGCAACAACAACAACATGAGGTTATTATGTGAATAAATTCTGCTTAAACAGGCACAGAATAATATCAATGTTGTTGTTAAGCGCCATTAAGTCAGTTCCGACTCATAGTGATCCTCTGCACAACAGGAAGAAACACTGCCACGTCCAGTGCCAAACTCACAATCATTGTTACGCTTGAGCACGTTGGTGCTGCTACTGTGTCAATCCATCTCAATGAGGGTCTTCTGTTTCGTTGACTCTTCAATCTACCAAGCATAATGTTCTTCTCCAAGGACTAGTCCCTCCTGATAACATGTCCAAAGTGTGATATATGGAGTCTGGCCACCCTGGCTTCCAAGGAACATTCTGGCTGTACTTCTTCCACCACAGATTTGTTTGATCTTCTGGAAGTCCATGGTACTTTTAACACTCTTTTCCAACACCATAACTCAAATTCATCAATTCTTCTAAGGTCTTCCTTACTCATTATCTAACTTTCACATGTGTATGAGGCAGTTGAAAATACCATGGCTTGAGTCAAGCACACCTTAGTCCTCAAACTGACGTCTTTGCTCTTGAACACTTGCAGAGCCTTGTGCAGCAGACTTGCCTACTGCAGTAATACATCATTTGATTTCTTGACTATTGCTTCCATGAGTGTTGATGGTTGATACAAGAAGAATGAAATCTTTGGCAACTTTAATCTTTTCTCCACTTATCATGATGTTATTTATTAGTCCAGTGATGAGGATTTTGTTTTCTTTACATTGAGGTGCAACCCATACCGAAGGCTGTGGTCTATGATCTCCATCAGTAAGTATTTTAAGTCCTCTTTGCTTTCAGCAAGCAAGGTTGTATCATATGCATATCTCAGGTTGTTAATGAGTCTTTCTGCAATCCTGATGTCACATTCTTCTTCATATAATCCAGCATCACAGACTAGTTGCTTAACATACAGGTTATGTTCAAATTAACTATATGAATAAGTATAGTGAAAGAATGCAACCCTAGCTGGCACACACCGTTCCTGATTTGAATCCATTCATTGGCCCCTTGTTCTGTTCAAACAACTGCCTCTTGGTCTATGTACAGGTTTCTCATGAGTAAAACTAAGATTTCAGGAATATTTATTTTCTCAATATCAATACATAATATTTATTATAACTAACTTGTGATTAAATTTTTTTGTCTAGAATTGTTTAATATTTTCTCTATTTTATTCATTTTGTTGTTGTTCTGGAGAATACCCACAACAAATGCCAATTCAACACTTTCTACATGTATAATTCAATAACACTGTTGACATTCTTCAAATTGTGCAGCCTACCAACCATACTTAACTACCTTTTCTGAGTTGTTCTTCCCTCATTAACATGAGTTCACTGCCTGCTAAGGTTTGTATCTAATCTTTCAAGTTGCTATTACCAGTCTGCAGTTCGAAACTACCAGCTGTTCCTCGGAAGAAAGATGAGGCTTTCTGCTCCTGTAAAGTTTTACAGCCTCGGAAACCCTGTACAGGGTCGCTATGAGTCGGAACCGACTCCACGGCTCATAATAACAACCACATTATCAGTTTGAGCCCATATAGATAGTTCTTAAAGAGCATAATGCTCAAGGCAGACCACTTTTTACTAGTTAGACTGAACTATTTTCACTTTTTATCCATGGAGAAGAGATTGAGGTTGTCAAGGACTTCATTCCCATATAGATGGCTCTTAAAGAGCATAATGCTCAAGGCCAACCACTTTTTACTAGTTAGACTGAACTATTTTCACTTTTTATCAATGGAGAAGAGCATTCTTATCAATGGAGAAGAGATTGAGGTTGTCAAGGACTTCATTCCCATATAGATGGCTCTTAAAGAGCATAATGCTCAAGGCCAACCACTTTTTACTAGTTCGACTGAACTATTTTCAATTTTAAGGTCACTTTAGGGGATATTTTTCATTTAAAGTTTAAAGATTATTTCAGGGCAATAATTTCAGTGGCTCACCTATCATCCATCCAGAAAGCCTAGGTCTATGAGAATTTGAAATTCTGTTCTGCATAGCTCCCCTTTTGATTATGATTGCTCTATGGAATTTTTGATCAAAATATTCAGTACTGGTAGCTGCGCATCCAGTTTTCTCATCCCAGGGCAGAGGAGACAGTTGTTCATAGAGGCAATTAGCTATGCATTCCACATCCCCCTATTCCTGCCTCTTTCTTCTGCTGCTGCTCAAGGTGAAGAAAGACCAATTATTGTGCCCTGGATGGCCACTTGCAGGCTTTTAATCCCCTGGGCACCACACAACAGACTGGCATTGTTTACACTTTTTTAATGTTGGTAGGTTAGTTTACTGCGGAGTTCATTATAGCAGGATACCTAGTGTTTCTCTGAAAGTTGGCTGTCTCCAAAAAGTTGGCTTTCTCCAAGGAAAATCTAAGGCTGTGTACATCTTTGGGCTCCACATAACTCTTGTGAAAATTAAAGTTTTAACCAAAGCTTTATATTTTATTTGCTCATTGGAGGTTTTCCTCAGATCTGGAGTGAAGGGGATGGGTATGAATTGAAGTGAGTGGATTCAGTAGTCTGGTTTTGAGTGTTTGAGAGTCACATAAGTGTGTGCCAGCTTTTTTCTCTTCTGCTTGTCTTGGTTCTCTGAAGAAGCAGAACCACCCCTGAGGGAGACATTGCCTAGTCCCTGTCCCTTCAAGCTTGTCCTTAGGGTGTCACCTTTTAAAATCAGTTCTTGTCTCTCATCCTATTCAAGCAAAATCGATCCTCCCTCCCTTATCTAATTCTTAGCCAAGCATAGCAAGGCCAGCTGGTGAGATTCTTGTGAAAAACAGCAACTATGGCACCAGACTTTGCTTAATAGAATGGATTGTGCCAGCCGAAGCTTCTTGGATCGGAACAGTTGATTTTGAGCTGTGGCCCATCCTCTGACCCATGCTCAGTGGGGATTAAAAGCCTTGTGAACTGGAGTAAGAAGAGGTAGAAGAAAGAGGTCATTGTAGGTCTACAGGGAATCAATATTGTCTCTTTGAAAACAACTGTTCCCAGACTGACCATCTGGGACTGTGTGGCTAAAATCAGCTACAAAGAGGCAAAGAGAATTAAACTGGGACAGGGAGAACTTTGTAAGTGCAAGTTGCCAAGGTAGTTTGTCTGGGAGGACAGAGAGGATCCAAAGGGATTGTAGAGAGAAAAGGAGGTTCAAGAAAAAGGGGAAAACACTTAATTCCTATACAGACCTGTACTCAGTCTGTCCCTCCTGTGCACCACTCAATATTTTCCAGATGTGAATCAGAAATTATTTCTACATAATCTCTTCTTCTAGAATTCTAGAATTCCTCTTTTGCATGATTTTTCTAAGATTTTACAAGAGTGTGTTTGTTTTCAATGAAATTTGACGTTTCTAATGGAGTCTTAATTTGAAGCTTATGTGACATGGAAACAGGGTGGGGGTCCTGAACATTCTCAGAGGGGTGGTGCTTCCGCTGGTGCCGCTGCACTTCTGCATGGAAAAGGAAGTGTTTCCTTCACTTGGGGATTCATAACCTCACTTTTTTTTGATGCAACTGGGTGAAGATAGAGCAGCAAAAGTGACAAAAAGAAGCCGAAACCACTGGCCTGTGGTACAGAGAAATTCTTGGGGCTAAAACTGAGTTTACTCAGAGCAGTGCCCTCGCTGGTTTGGCTTAAGATGTGAATAAATCATACTCTAGCTAATTTTCTGTAACTGGAAGAACTTTAAGGAAAATAGACACATTTCCCTAGAAGGCCAACCAGCCTGGGCAATGATGCAGTTCTTAGTCCTTGAATCTGGGATTAAGCCAAATGCTACTGTCAGTGATGAAATCATGTCTGGAGAGCTTGGTATTTAAGCAAGAGTGATTAGAGGTTGAATATTAGACAAATTTTGGCTCTGAGATGAATTTGCTATGTGCCCCTGGAAGAATCCTTAATATTTTACAATCCTCAATTTTCTCTAGTCAATTAAAATGGGAAAACCAAATCTACTGAAAGGATCTTATGTCACAGAAGCAGGAAAATAATACATGTACACAGGGTTTTGATTCAGTAGGAGTTACAGTAATGAAGTCTGCCTGCTAAGACATACTATGGCTTTTCTCCCCTATTCTAGTCCTGGGACCACAGTTCAATGATGGTGGCACCTCTTCACTTCCTCACCTTCCAGAGGCACCTCTACCCACATGGCCGAGCTGAATTAATTTCTCCCCACACTTTAACCTGACCTTGTTCCATATTCCCATCTATACAGAAGCTGCTCTTCCAGGTGAGAAGCTTCAGACCCGTCATTCCTTCACCCCCATACTAACTACTCCACTTTGTACTTATTAAATGATTTATTAAGAAATATTCTGGCACTTCCGGTTTGGGAGTAGGAGAAGCAGAGACAAACAGCGGGGACTCCTCGCCAGAGGTGCGGAGAAACCAGAGAAGACGTTTTGCTGGGACAGTTCCAGCTTTTGATCTAACATAAAGCTAGGGGAAATAGTTTGGGGCACCCACTGGTAGAAATGTGATTTCTGAATCAATTGGGAAATTTCCTTCTGCCCTCAGAAGGTGGAGCCATAACCAGGCTGATAACAGTAACAGCAACATGTGGAAAAGAGGTGTGACAGCTCTTTTTAAGCTTTTTTTCCTTTCTCTCCCCTGTCACACCCTCTCTACCCAGCCCGGACATCTTCAGGCAGGTGGGAGCTCACTCCCAAAAGTTCCAGCATTGTGCACACAGGGTACAGTTTTCCCACAGTGCAAAGAGGACTCCCTGAAAGTCCCAGTGGTTCCAGAAGCTAATTCTTTGGCAGCTTCTTATGACATCTGATTGGGATTTAGCCTTAAAGTTGACTTTTCTACTTGGGCTGGAGTCTTTATTCCTGCCTTACCTAACAAGAGACAGTAGGTCTGGCCATACAGCCAAACCATATTTGTACCCTGTAAAATCCCAACATAAAAGGCAAGAGTTAACACCAACTACTACATACAAGGACACAATCATTTTGAGAATTACATTGTTCATAGGCAGATACCTAACTGGTAGCGTAGTGGTTACGAATCAGGCTGTGAACCGCAAGGTCAGCAGTTTGAAACTACCAGCTGTTCTGTGGGAGAAAGATGAGGCTTTCTGCTCCCGTAAAGATTTACAGCCTCAGAAACCCTGTACAGGGTCGCTATGAGTCGGAACCGACTCCATGGCACATGACAACAACGACTGATCTTCAGAGATAAAATTGTGACAATCTTTCTTCCATTCATTTCTCAATCTCTGTCTATGAACCTCCAAGGCAGTGACTAGAGGGGAGGCTAGAGTGAGTGGACACCCGCACCCACTGCTAGAGATTTCTATTGTACATGCACACTGACCTGCACAGCAAAAGCTACTGGACAGTCTGCTACAGTTTTGTTTTTGCTTTTGTGTGCTTGTTTTTGTTTTTATTTTGTTTCTATTTTTTGTCATTATGGTTTTATTGTTTCCTTGAGGGTGGGAGATTTCTCTTCCTATATTACCCAAGAAGAGACAGCAATTGTGGCCATATAGACAAGCTATAAGCATACCCTATAATATTCCACAATCTGGACAGGAGCCAATAACAACTGCTACACATTACATAGATAGCCAACACTTGCTAAGATTGCTCACAGTTGAGTAATAAAAGATATGAAAAGGGAAGCCTATCTCCAGATCACATCCACCAGGAAACACTCAATAAGTTTAACAACATAGCAACATATATTCATTAAATCACTGAAAACACATCTAACTATTGAAAATGTCTAAGAAAAAACAAAAGATCTCAGCACAAGTCCAGAATTAGAAAGGAGAAACTGAGACAAATGAGCTGGAGGCAGGCATAGACTTCCCATTAGATGAAGAGCAGGCTTTGGATATGCCTGAGAAGAAATTCAGAAGAATGATTACACACACATCCAGAGGCTTCAAAGAAGGGTGGAGGAAAATAAACAAAAAGTCAGGAAAGTGCTAGAGGAGCAATCAAACAAGATAGCATTGGAAACAATTCACAACTTGTAAAAAGAGGTCCAGATGATTGATTCAAAAAAATAATCAGAAATGGACACTACACTAAAAGGGCAAAGGAGTAGAATTAAAGAGATAGAAGCCAGAACAGGCAAGCTGGAAGACATATCTCTCAATACTGCTGAAATAAAAGAGCAAGCAGAACAAAGGATAAAAAAATCTAAAGAGAGTATAAGATTCACGTTGGATAACATGAAGAGAAATAACTTAAGAACTATTGGCATTCTAGAATAGGGAGAATCACGGAAGTCCAGAGAAGAGATAGTTGAGGATATACTGGAAGAAAATTTCCCTAACATCTTGAAGGATGAGAAGATAAGCATTCAAGAAGCTGAGCAAAACCTAGGAAGGATAGACCACCCCCCACAAAAAAAATCACCAAGACATATCATAATCAAGTTCTCCAAAAATCAAAGTCAAGAAGAGATTCCTAAAAGCAGCCAGGGAAAAGAGAAGTGTTACTTACAAAGGCAAGCAAATCAGATTAAGCTCTGATCTCTCAACAGAAACCATGTAGGCAAGAAGGCAATTGTTGTTGTTAGGTGCCATCAGGTCAGTACCAACCCATAGTAACCTTATGCACAGCAGAATGAAACACGGCCTGATCCTGGGCCAACCTCACTTTTGTTGCCATGCTTGAGTCCATCGATGCTGCCACTTGGCCAATCCATCTCATTGTGGGTCTGCTTCTTTTTCTCTGTCCCTCCACCTTACTAAACATGATATCCTTCTCCAGCAACTGGTCCCTTCTGATAATATGTCCAAAGTATGAGAGACAAAGTTTGGCCATCTTGGCCTCTGAGGAGCACTCTGGCTGCACTTCTTCTGACACAGATCTATTGGTTCTTTTGGCAGCACATGGCACTTTCAATATTCTCCTCTAACACCATAACTCAAAAGCATCAATTCTTCTTCAGTCTTCCTTATTCACTTTCCATGCATATGAGGTTATTGAAAATACCATGGCTTGGGTCAGGTGCACCTTAGTCCTCAAGCTGACATCTTTGCTCTTCAACACTGTAAAAAGGTCTTGTGCAGCAGATTTGCCTAATGCACTAGGTCGTTTGATTTCTTGACTGCTGTTTCCATGAGTGTTGATAGTTGATCCAATAAGAATGAAGTCCTTGACAACTTCAATCTCTTCTCCGTTGATAAGAATGTTGTTTATTGGCCCAGTGGTGAGGATTTTTGTAATCCATACTGAAGGCTGTGCTCTTTGATCTTCATCAGTAAATGTTTTAAGTCCTCTTCACTTTCAGCAAGCAAGGTTGTGTTATCTGCATATCACAGGTTGTTAATGAGTCTTCCTCCAATCTTGATGCCATATTTTTCTTCATAGAACCCAGCTTCTCAGATGATTTGTTGAGCATACAGGTTGAATAAATATGGTGAAAGAATATAACCCTGTCACACACCTTTCTTAATTTTTAACAATTCAGTGTTCCCATGTTCTGTTCGAACAAATGCCTCTTGGTCCAGGTACAGATTCCTCATGAGCACAGTTAATGGTTCTAGAATACTCATACTTTGCAATGTTGTCCATAGCTTGTCATGATCCACACAATCAAAAGTCTTTGCGTAGTCAATAAAGCACAGCCAAATATCTTTCTGATATTATCTGTTTTCAGCCAAGATCCATCGGACATCAGCAATGATGTTCCTCATTCCATGGCCTCTTCTGAATCCAGCTTGAACCTCAGGAAGTTCTCTGTCAATGTATGCTTGCATCTTTCCGTATTACCTTTAGCAAAACTTTACTCTCATGGGATATCAAAGAGATTTTCTGATGATTTCCGCATTCCATTGGGTCACTTCTCTTTGGAATGGGCAAAACATGGATCTCTTCCAATCAGTCAGCCAGATAGTTGTCTTCCAAATTTCTTGACAGAGATGAGTGAATGCCTCCTGTGCTGCCTCACTTTTTGAAATATTTCAATTTTTATTCCTTCAATTCCTGGTGTCTTGTTCTTTGCCAATTACTTCAATGCACCTTGGACTTCCTCCTTCAGTACCATGGCTCTTGATCATAAGCTACCTTTGAAATGGTTGAACATTAACCATTTTCTTTTGGTACAGTGACTCTGCGTATTCCTTCCATCTTCTCTTAATGCTTTCTGTATCATTCAATAATTTGCCCAGAGAATTTTCAATAACAAAAGTCAAGGCTTGAATTTTTTCTTCAGTTCCCCCAGCTTGAGAAATACTTAGTGTGTTCTTCCTTTTTGGTTTTCTGATTCCAGATCTTTGCATATTTTGTTGTAATATCTGGCTTTATCTTCTCAAGCTGATATTTGAAATTTTCTGTTCAGCTCTTGTACTTCCTCTTTTCTTTCATTTGCTTTAGCATCTCTATGCTGGAGAGCAAGTTTCAGTGTCTCTTCTGACATCCATTTTGACCTTTTCCTTCTTTCTTATCTTCTCAATGA
>NW_006408583.1:6523900-6527185 GCF_000296735.1 Chrysochloris asiatica
TCAGATTCAAAATGGCCAATACCAGTCCATTTCAGCTCACTAATGCCTAAGATATAAATGTTGATGCATTCCATTTCGTTTTTGACAACTTTCAATTTTCCCAGATTCATACTTCGTACAGTCCATGTTCTGATTTTCAGTGGATACTTACAACTTTTTCTCTTCATTTTGAGTTGTGCCCCATTAGCAAATGAAGGTACCAGGGGCTTTTCTCCCACAGGCTTTACTCCATTTGCATCATCACAGTCAACTCTATTTTGAGGAGGCAGCTCTTAGCCACAGTCGCATTTTGAGTGACATCCAACCTGAGGTGCTCATTTTCTAGCACTATATCTGACAATGTTTCTCTGCTATTCATAAGGTTTTCAATGATCAAATATTCAGAAGTAGTTTGTCACTCCTTCTTCCTAGTCTGTCTTTGTCTGAAAGCTCATCTGAAACCTTTTCACCATGGGTGACCCTGGTGGTATTTAAAATACCAGTGGCATAGCTTTCAGAATCACAGCAACTCACAAGCCACCACAATATGACAAACTGACAGATGAGTAGTGGTAAAGTACGTAGGTTCTATAAAAATTACCACCATTCCTTTGTCAGTCTGTCATGCTGTGGTGGCTTGTGTCCTGCTGTGATGTTGGAAGTGATGTCACTGGTTATAGCATAGGCTCACACATGGTGGACGTATTTCATCAGTGCTTCTAGACTAAAACAGACTAGGTAGAGGGCTTAGCCACTGAAACATTTATGAAACATTGTCTGTTATAGCGCTGGAAAATGAGCCCCTCAGGTTGGAAGGCACTCAAAATATGACTGGCAAAGAGATGCCTTCTCAAAGTAGAGTCCAATTTGATGACATGGATGGAGCAAAGATTTCAGGACCTTCCTTTGCTAAAGGGGTATGACTCAAAATGAGGAGAGCTACAAATACCAATTAATAATTGGAACATAGAATGTATGAGGAACCCTTGTGGCATAGTGAATTGTACATTGGGCTGCTAACCTCAGGGTTGGCAGTTCAAATCCACCAGTCATTCAGTAGGAGGAAGATGAAAGTTTATGCTACCAATAAGATTTACTGCCACAGATATACTGGGTCAGCATACAACAACAATGGAATGTATGAAGTATGAATCTAGCAAAATTGATAAGTCGACAAAAATGAAACAGAATGCATACAGGCCCATATTGTAGGCATTGTTGCTAAGTGCCATTGAGTCAGTTCTGACTCACATATAGGGTTTCCTATGGGTCGGAACCGACTCGATGGCACATAACAACAACAACAACAGGAGCATCTGGTGGGTTTGAATTGATGACAATGGGGTTCTCAGTCCAGTGCTGATCCTACAGTGCCACACCAGGAGTCCATTATTGTCCATATGAAATGGCCTAGTATTTGAATAGGCAAATCATATTGTTTACTACAGTGGGGATGACAAATTTAAGAGGAATGACATTGTATTCACCATCAAAAAGAATATTTTAAGACCTATCTTTAAGTTGGCACAGAACCAGGCAGTGTTTCCTTCTGTTGTACATAAGGTTGCTATGGGTTAATACTGACTCAATAACACCTAACAACAACAACAAATCTTAAAGCACAGTGTTATTTGTGATAGGATAGTATCTATATGCATACAAGGAAGACCAAAGAGCTCTGGTAATGTAGTGGGTTGCAAGTTGGGCTGCTAACCCCAAGGTCAGCAGAAAGATGAGGATTTCTGCTCCCATAATGATTTATAAAGGAGCTCTGGTAGCGTAGTGGTTATGAATCGGGCTGCGAACCACAAGGTCAGCAGTTCGAAACTACCAGCTGTTCTGCGGGACAAAGATGAGGCTTTCTGGTCCCGTAAAGATTTACAGCCTCAGAAACCCTGGTCAGGGTCGCTATGGGTTGGAACCGACTTAACGGCACATAACAACAACAACAACAATGTTTTATAGCTGCTATGAATATGAATAGGCTTAGTGGCACGTAATCACCACCACAAGGAAGACTAGTTACTATGACTATTATTCAAATTTGCATGTCAACCACTAAAGCCAATGACATGGAAATTGAAGAATTCTACCGAATTTTTCAGTCTGAAATTAATCAAATATGAAATAAAGTTGCACTGATAATTACTGGTGATTGGAGTGAGAAAGTTGGAGACAAAGTAAAAATAAGTAATTGGAAAATATGACCTTGGTGACAGAAATTTTGTTGGCGATCACATGATAGCATTTTGCAAGACCAAAGACTGCTTCATTGCAACCACCTTTTTTCAACAAAAACATAAATGGTGACTATATTCATGATTCTCACCAGATGGAATATATAGGAATTAAATTGACTGCATCTGTGGGAAGAGATGATGGAAAAGCTAAATATCATCAGTCAAAGCAAGGCCAGGGGCCAACTATCAAACACACTATCAATTGCTCATATGCAAGTTCGGGCTAAAGCTGAAGAAAATTAAAACAAGTTAATGAGAGGCAAAATACAACCTTGAATATATTTCATCTAAATTTAGACCACCTCAAGAACAGATGCAATGCATTAGACACTAATGACCAGAGTTGTGGGATGACATTAAGAACAGCATACATAAAGAAAGCTTTAAGAAGAGAGGAACAAAAGAAAAGACCAAAATGGATGTCAGAAGAAACACTGAAACTTGTGTAGAGAGGCTAACGAGACTGGAAGAAATGATAAAGTAAAAGAGATGAATAGAAAATGTCAAAGGTCAGTTCTAGTGACAAACTAAAGTATTATTATTAAATGAGCAAAGACCTGAAATTAGAAAACCAAAAGGAAAGACCACACTCAGCAGTTCTCAAGTTGAAAGAACTAAAGAAAAAATTCAAGGCTTGAGATGAAATACACAAGAGTTCTATGGGCAAAATGTTGAAAGATGCAGGAAGCATCAAAAAAAGATGGTAGGAGGAGGGCTATAAAGGCACAAAGTGATTGGCTTGCAAGTATTCAAGTGGGAGTTTAGTTTCAGAGTGTGTGGGGAAGATAGAATCCCCACTGAATAGTTTTCATCTTGTCTAGACGGGTCTAATGAAAGGAGATGGGAATAAGATTCTTATGATTCAGTAGTGAATAATTGTTATCATGACTGATTGTGACAGTCACAACTGTAAAGGTAGACATTTTGTAACAAAAAGCTGGGAGCAATTAATCTTACAGTACAGGAACAGAGGACCCTAAGACCATCAAGGGAGAAGATCACAAGCAGAATGTGAGACCCTATCCAGAGAAGCAGCGACACCACAGATGGAGACAGAGATGAGAAC
>NW_006408583.1:6527720-6529184 GCF_000296735.1 Chrysochloris asiatica
TATATATATGGAATACACAAAGTCATTGGACCAAATAGAACTGATTGACATTCAGCCATTTTAGGAGGTAGCATGTGATCAAGAATCAATAGTATTAAAGGAAAAAGCTACAAAAATTCATGGAATACAGATTGAAATGTCTCAACAAATTGATGCAGTGTTGGAATCAGCTGTCTGAAAGAGATCCATATTTGTGCTCCATATTATATGCAAGTAAAATTTTGCTAAAGAAAAATTGTAATGGGTTGTAACCATATATTTACAAGGAGTTATGCGGGAGAAAGATAAAGCTTTCTGCTCTTGTAAAGATTTACAGCCTCGGAAACCCTGTGCAGGGTCACTATGGGTCGGATCCGATTCTACGGCACTTAACAACAACAACAACAACCAGAAATTCAAGTCAGATTCAGAAGAGAACCTGAAAAATGGATATCATTGTTGACATCAAATGGGTTTTGGCTGAAAGCTGAGAATATCGGAAAGAGGTTTATTGGTGTTTTGTTGACTATGCAAAGGCATTTGACTTTGTGGATAATAAAAAACTATGGATAACATTCAAAGAATGGGAATTCCAGAGCAGTTCATGGTACTCATGAGGAACATGTACATACATAGACCAAAGGAAGTTGTTAGACAAGAATAAGGGGATACTGAATGGTTTAAAATCAGTTATGGTATGTGGCCGGGTTGAATCCTTTCACCATGCTTATTATTCATACTTTTTGCTGAGCAAATAATCTGATTAACTGGACCGTATGAAGAAGAACGTGGCGTCAGGATTGAGGAAGACTCATTAACAACCTGTGATATGCAGATGATACGACCTTGCTTGCTGAAAGTGAAGAGAACTTGAAGCATTTACTGATGAGGATTAAAGACTACAGCTTTCAGTATGGATTATATTTCAGTATCCAGAAAGCCAAAATCCTCACAACTGGGCCTATAAACAGCAAGACAATAAACACAGAAAAGACTGAAGTTATCAAGGATTTCCTTTTCTTTAGATCCACAATCAATGCTCATGAAAGCAGCAGTTAAGAAATCAAACATAATACATATTGCAGTGGACAAAACTGCTTCACAAGACTTCTTTAAAGAGTTAAAGAGCAAAAATGTCATCTGAAGACAAAGGTGGGCCTGACTCAAGTGTTGATATTTTTCAATCAACTCATGTGCATTTGAAAGCTGGACAATGACTAAGGAAGACTGGAGAAGGATTTATGGGTTTGAATTATGGTGTTAGCAAAGAATATTGAATATACATTCCATGGACTGCGAGACGAACAAATAAATCAGTTTGGAAGTAGTATGGCCACAGTATTCCTTTGAAGAGACAATGGTAAGGCTTTGTCTCACATGTTTTGAACATGTTATCAGGAGAGACTAGGCCTTGGAAAAGGACACCATGCTTGGTACAGTGTTGTTGTTGTTGTTGTTGTGAAGTGCTGTCGAGTTGGTTCCAAC
>NW_006408583.1:6529599-6548387 GCF_000296735.1 Chrysochloris asiatica
GATCCTGGGCCAACCTCACTACCGCTGCCACACTTGACGCCATCAATGATGCCACCTGGCCAATCCATCTCGTTGGGGGTCTTCCTCTTTTTCTCTGACTCTCCTCCATCTTACCCAGCATAACATCTTTCTCCAGTGACTATTCCGTCCTGACAATATGTCCAAAGTAGGAGAGACGAAGTTTAGCCATCCTGGCCTCCAAGGAGCACTCTGGCTGCACCTCTTCCAAAACAGATCTAATGGTTCTTTTGGCAGTCCATGGCACTTTTAGTATTCTCCTCCGACACCACAACTCAAAGGCATCAAGCCACACCAGGACTCCTTGGTACAGTACAGGGTCAGTGAAAAAGAGGAAAAAACCCTCAATGTGGGTTGTTGGCACAGTGGTTTGCAATGATGGGCTCGAATCTAACAATTTTGAGGGAAATGCAGGATCAGACAGTGTTTCATTGTGTTGTACCTGAGCTGCTGTGAGTCAGAACCCACTCAAAGGCATCTAACAACAACAAAAATGGAGATAAAGTGAGCAAACAATTCCAGGTTTTTTTGGGTTTTTTTTTCACTAATCCTGTTAAAATATTCTGAAAGAGTTTCCAGTGTTATTGCAAAAGAGCTCCTGAAAGAGGCTTTTGACTTCGTACCCTTGGGACATTGCAAGGAAAATCAATTAATGTTCTAAAGCCCAGGTTTGTGTTTTGTTCAGGAAAGAATATTGGAATGGTTAAAGGCAAAAATGGTTAGGCAAAACTGTAAAGAGTACACAAGCACTTGTTGACACAATTTAGGGGCCAATTACTGAGGAAATGCCAAGGGCTCCACTGCAGCCCAGAGACCAGTTAGAGGACAGACCCAGAGAATCATTTATCATAGAAGTTTTATTATCATTCATTTGGGAAATTTTCACCAGAGGGTTTCAGGGAAAATTCATGGCAATTTGACATCACAGGGGCCCATTGATCTCATCTGTTAAGTCCTAAAGTAAAAGAGGTTCAAAAATACGAATCTTCACATATAATCACCTACTATAAACTGGCATTGACCTAAAAATTGTAGCAATTGTAACTAAAGTGCAATCAAGGGTGAAAGACCATGTATTTAGTGCTTATCATGGAGTCCTAGTTTGGCACTGGACTGCAAGGTCAGTTTGAATCACAAGGTTAGTGGTTCAAACCCACCAACCACTCCTCAGAAACCCTAAACAGGATCACTATGAGTGAGAACCGACTTACCCTGCACTTTAACAACAACAACCATGAAATCATATCATAATCTGACTTGACTCCCGGTAGGTTTGTCAGATAAAATTATCAATAATCTAAAAAAATGAATAGATAAAAAATGTAAAGTTACCAATTTTCAATGCACAACAGACCAGGATATCACCCTGCATTATGAGACTATCTGTATGAAATCAGAGTCCTGATGTGGTGCTGTAGGATAAACACTGGACTGCTTGGTGGTTTAAATCCACCAGCCACTTCTCAGAAAGACCCTTTACAGCAAGGGTGGGGAACCCTTTTTCTGCCAAAATTGATAACATCATTCGCTGGTCATACAAAATTATCACCTTAGAAATTAGCTTGCTATATTTGGTCAAGCATTTAATGAACTCACCCCAATGTGATGACAGGAATTGCAGTTGCCTGGGCAGCGCCAGACCAAATGAATTCATGGGCCTTATACAGCCCATGGGCCAGATGGTCCCCACCCCTATTTTACATGGTCACTGTGAGTCAGAATTAACTCAACCTTACACAGCAATGCATATATAAATCCTACATATGAAACCACTATCTCTCTGTCAGTTTGTCACACTGGGGCGGGGAAGACTTGTGTGTTTCTATGATGCTAGAGGCTATTCCACCAGGATTTGAAATATCAGCAGGGTCCCTTATGTGGACAGGTTTCAACAGAATTTATAGACTGAGATAGGCTAGGAAAAAAGTTCTGGTGATCTTAGATTAGTCTGTGTAAACCCTACATTTAACAGAATAATTTCCAATGATTTCAACATGCTAATGATACCATGGAAATGGTATAGGATTGGATAATGTTATGCTCTGTTGCACATGGGTCGCCATAAATTGGAGCCCACTCTATGGCACCTCACTAAAACAACATATATAAAAACAAAACATGCAAACCATTGGTTTAATTCAGTTTTAAAAATAGTCACATAACCTTGCTGGAAAAACTAATAGCTAGATATGAATTTTAAAAATAAAAGAAGATGACAGAGAATCTTCTAGTTGATTATTTTGAGATGGTATGGGCACAGCATTTGCAGAAAGGATCCCAAACAAACTGGTTAAATGTATCTGGTTTGGGGGCACCTGATGTAATTATCCATCCACTTCATATTCTGGGAGAGCAGTGTATATGAGTTACCTTATTAAATTGCCCCCAAATCCTATGAGGCATGGATTATTTGCATTTTACAAATGGGAAAAAAGATCAGAAACATTAGTATGGTGCCTAAGAGCAAGAAAATGGCTAACGCAGCACCTGAAGCTAAGTGCGTCGTATTCCAAAGCCCAAGTCTCTTTGCTACTCTTTGCTGCAAGTACAGCAAGATTTTACTTTAACAGATGATTGGAAGGAATTCCTTTGAATTTTAAACTGCAAAATGAACGGCTTCACTGAATTTGGAGTCTGTTAGACAATTTGTCTGAAATGAAAGTTTTATGTATTTCTTATTTTTCTCCCTTAGGAAGCTGCAGAAGGAGCAAAGGATAGGACTGATCTATTATTGCCAAATGGTGCTGTGTGGATCATGCCCTGGGTGAATGCCACAGTTGTGTCTAGTACACTAACACACACAATGGCAGGTAGCATCATTTTTGGTTTGAAGTTCTAATTTTTATGCTGTGTGGTAATACGACTGTTCATTAATAGAAAGGCCTAGGACCTACCCACCTCCTATCACAGGCCTCCCACAAAACCATCAAGCTTGTTGTTGTTGCTACTCATGAAGACCCCATGTACAACAGAACACACCATTGTCTGGTTTGGTACCACCTTCATGGTGGTTGAGGTGCTCTGGTCTGTTGTTACAGCCACTGTGTATTTCAGTGCCTTCCAACATGTGGGCAAGGGAGGGCTTGACTCCCAGCACTATATCGGATAATACTCAAAGGTTTTCATAAAAATATTCAGGCCTTTCTTCCTCATCTGTCATAGTCTGGAAGCTGTACTGGAAACTGTCTGTTTTGGGTGACCCTGTTTGTATTTGAATTGTCAGTAGCATGGCTTCCAACATCAAAGCAACATGCAAGTCACCAAAATATGACAAACTAACAGAATCTTTAAGTTGATGGTCTTGAAGAATCTTTAAGAACATATTTTGAAAGAAAGAATGTGTACTTAGTGTTGACAAGTGGAGCAATTGGAATCCTCGTGCATTGTGGGCAGTCTTCTGGTCTCGGTTGGACTCTCTTATATGTGTATGGATGCTCTGGTTGTCTGTTGATCTAGGATGATTTTGGCTGAGATGACAAGGACAACTTAGCTCTGCATCACGTGCCTCAGCCTTCGGCAGACATGCTGTCATAACTATGGAGGACAGGAATCAGTGGAAATTCACAAACACTTTTCAGGCTTCTGCTTGCATCCCATTTGCTAACATCCCATTGGCCAAAACAATTCAGAAGGCTCAGTCGAGAATAGGAGAGCACTACCAAGTTACATCAAGAGTTGGGAACATCTATAAATGCAGAACCTTAAGGTCGATGGTTCAAATTCACCAGCCACTCCTCGAAAACATTATACTAGGTCGCCATGAGTCTGAACCGACCCAAAAGTATGTAACAACAACAAAATACCACAGAAGGGAGCAGGGTGGTGCCATACTAAAAGCATTAGACTGCAAACCACAAGATCCGAGGTTTGAACCCACCAGTCACTCTGTAGGAGAAAGATGCGGCTTTCCACTCCTGCAAAGATTTACAGCCTCAGAAATTTTACACGGAGTCACTATTAGTGGGAACTGACTTGATGGCCAGTTCCTTCCCTTCCCTTATATTCCTGAGCAATCAGATCAGGAACGCAATGATGCTGATTTAGCGCAACAAGTCAGGACCTTAAGTCAAACCAAGATTTTATTGACTATCAAAAAACAAAACAAAAAACCACAAGTTGTCGTCAATTTGATTCCAACTCATGGCAGCCATGTGTGTCAGAATAGAAAACAGAAGGGTTTTCATTTGCTGATTTTTTGGAAGCAGATCATCAGGGTTTTCTTCAAGCGTGTCTCTTGGTGGACTTGAGCCTTCAGTCTCCAGTTAGCAGGCAAGTGCATTAACTGTTGACACCACTCAGGTACTCCTTATTGAACATACAACACTTCGGATTTGGTTGGTTGGTTTTAATGTAATCTACAGAGTTTTTTTTTTCTCCCACTAGGCAGAAAAGTGGCAAAGGAAAACAGACTCATTTTTAATAATGGATATATGAGCATTTTATGTCATAATCCCTAGGATGGTTCATACCTCTTACTGGGACCTATCTTTATCCCTTGGTATTATGTTATTCTCAACAAATGAATTCAACATTCAAGGAGTAATACTAAAATAACTACTTATTAGAGTTGAATGCTGTTCTCATAAAACTTACAAAATATAAAATGAGCTTTCCTCCTGGAGGTAGACTCTAAGGAGCTTTCTGGGCTTTGGAATTTCATATTTTCCTCTCCAATTAAAAACTAACATTGTGCTTTTCCTTTCCAAAGGTGTTTCCTAAATATGCAGAGAATTAATATTTCCAGTTGTTAAGGAGGAAAATTACTTTTACCTATATAAAACTTCCCAGGTAACAACTTGCTCAAAGGGAAATATGAAGCCCCCCTATTATAAATTAACTCTCCAGTTACTAACTTTGGGGAAGGTGGTCCAGTGATTTCCGAAAGGTTACCCCTCGCTTTTAAGGGTCAGAACAAAACCTCCTCCGTTTCCCTGCACTGAAAGAGCCCCTTAGGCAGTGTTAGATAATGTATGGAGAGATGAAGGGGAAACAAGAGGGGACAGAATCCTTGGCCAGACTCTAGGTTGTTTGCAGCTACTTTTGGCTCATGACTGGAGCTGAATAATGTCGGAGGATATAAGTCAACAGGAATGTGTAACGGGGCATGATGTTCCTAAAGCCTTCCCACTCTTCCCATATTGGTGTCACTGAGCCTTCCACAAAGCTTGTACTCTGGGACCAGACACCTTAGTTACTAGTTTAACTAGGCCATGGAGTAGCTCTGTGACCTTGAAAATTTAAAATAATGCCAATTGAATTATTCATTCATAATAATCTGTAAAATGAGTGTATGTTTCTTACGCTATGTGACATACTTGTTGCTAGTTGTCGTAGGCTTGCCTTCCATTCATGGTAATCTTATGATTACAGAATGCAGTACTGCCCAGTCCCGCTCCATCCTCATGATCACTAGCTAGATCTGATCATTGTTGTGGCTCTTGTGTTAGTCCATCTCACTGAGGGCTTCCCTCTAACTCTCAGCCCATCCGTTGTACTATGGCAGCCTGTGTGTTGCTATGATGTTGGACACTATGCTATCAACATTTTAAATACCAGTAGGGTTACTTATGGACTCCTGGTGTGGTGCTGTAAGATAAACACTGGACTGCTAACCACAGGGTCATTCAAACTCACCAGCTGTTCCTAAGAAACCCTGTGCTGGGTCACTATGAGTCAAAACGGACTCAACAGCACTAACAAACCAACAGCATGGCCCATAGGGGGCGGGAGTCAGTGGAGCTCGTAGACAAAGATAGATTAGGAAGACCTGGCAATCTACTTTGGAAAATTGTTGTTGTTGTTAAGTACCGTGGAGTCAGTTCAGACTCATAGTGACCCTGAACAGGATTTCCGAGACTGTAAATCTTTACAGGAGAAGAACGCCTCATCTTTCTCCCGAGGAACAGTTGGTAGCTTCGAACTGCTGACCTTGTGGTTGGCAGCCCGACTCAGAACCACTACATACCAGAGCTCCTTTGGAAAATTATTGTTGTTAAGTGCCGTGAGTCAGTTCCAACTCATAGGGACCCTGTACAGGGTTTCTGAGGCTGTAAATCTTTATGGGAACAGAAAGCCTCATCTTTCTCTAGCGGAACAGCTGGTAGTTTCGAACTGATGACTCTGAGATTAGCAGCCCAAATCGTAACCACTTAGCCAATGAAAATCTGACATAAAACAACATTAGCTCAGCACTTACTCCCATCCCCATTTCATCTCTTCCTCCGTGAGTTTGTAATTTGTCTCATCCTTTCTCATGCTCCTTTACCTCCACCCTTAGCCTGGAGCATTTGCACTCATTATTGTTGTTGTTACATGTCACTGAGTCAGAGTTAGTTCATATATATATATATACACACAGTGGTGGTGGTGGTGGCTATGTGCCATGGAGTCGGTTCTGAAACCCTTTTCTGAGGGGGTAAATCTTTATGAGAGGAGAAAGCCTCACATTTCTCCCATGGAACAGCTGGTAGTTTCGAAGTGCTGACTGTGAAGTTAGCAGCCCTACTCATAAAGCAGCTGGCAAGTTTGAACCTTCGACCTTGCAGTTAGCAATCCGGTACTTACCCTACCCCAGAACTCCTTAACCAATACCAAGTCTGACTTACAGCAAACCCGTGGATGTCAGGGTTTTCAATGGGGGATTTTTTTCAGAAGCAGATTGCTAGGAGCCTAAGTAGACTCGAACTTCCAGCCTTTGGATTTTAACAGACAAAAAGCAGCAATGTGCTGGAAGTGAAGAGATAACAGAAGAAAGGAAGTGGGTATGTGGCATTTTACCCTTCAGAGAAGGGGGAGTGTGGAATTTAAGAATGTTTCACCAACATGAAACCCAGGATTTCAGTGAGAGAGGCAATGAGACTGAAATTACTTTGGTTTTCATGGAAATTACCATTTCACTTTGATCTTGAGTAAATGTCACTGAGCCAAGTTCTGAAGTTTAGGTTTGGGGGAGGGAGTGAGGCTGGGAGAAAAAAATCAATGAGAAAAGAAGAGGAAATTCAATTCTGGGAGGAATAATTGTGTGTGTGGGTGAGTGTAAGGAAACAATGAGGGGTGGAGGGGCTGGAGGGCTGGGGAGGGGAGAAGAGAGCAGAAAGTAAGGAATTCCCTTTTCCACCCTGCCCTAAGGAATTCAGGTTTAAGACAGAAGTCTCAGAAAAACTGAAAGAAGACTGTTCTTAATTCCCTCAATTCCGTGCTAGCTATAAACACTGGAAAGAAAATGGGATTGAAGAATGTCTGGTAAAACAGGCACCATAAACATTCTATTATCATATTTGTGGCTTTTGTGCTATGACTTTAATGCCATCTTTTAAGCTGTTGCTTACTTAAAACAATTGCATTTTATTTAAAATTAAATAAAAAACCTATCACAGGTCTTTTTTCTCTTTTCTATTAAGTTTCCGCTTAAGTATATGATGTCCTTGTTGGAAAACTCATACCCTGAGAGGAGTGCACAGTTTAAATACTTTCCAATTTGAAGAGATCTGTTAATTATGCAAAATAATCTTAAAACAAAAAGCAGTGCATTGGAAACCTTTGACCCCTGGTCTGCTCACAAAAGAACCTTCATGTATCTGGATCTTAACTCCTCCATGTGAATGACATGAAACCTCAAGGTCATCTGTACTCTAAATATTTTTATCACAATTAATCTCCAAGTGAATATAAAGCTCAAAACAAAGTTAATATGAAATACAATTACAATTACATTGCAATTCTAAAGCAAATCAATGTCTCCAAACTAATTTCCTAGTCTATTTAAAACAAACAAACAATTGCCATTGTGTCAATTTCAAGTGTCTCAGAGTAGAACTAGACACCATCGGATTTTCAGTGGCCGATTTTTCAGAATTAGATCATCAACGTTCCTCTAGATCAGGGATGGGGAATCTTTTTTCTGCCATGGGCTATTTGGATATTTTACCATCACTTAATATAAGTTCAGTTGCTATGAAAAATCTCCTAGGTTTATTGAATTTCAAGTCCCACCTGCAGTTGGCTTGCCAGAGCCAGACCACATGATTTCAATGGCTTATACAGGTGTACTTGAACCTCCATCTTTTCCGTTAACAGCAAAGCACATTAACCTTTTGCACCACCCAGGAACTCCTCATCTATACTCATCCCGCTGGAATTATAATAGTATTTATTCTGTTAGGGTTGGGAAGATGAGAAAATGTTTGCAAAAAGGATAGCATAGTGCCTGGAAGTTAGTAAGGGCTCCAAGAGTGAAAAGGAATTAGCAACTGTGCTCTAAAGCCAAGTTTCACTGTGGTCCATTTGGGGGTGCTGTGGGATTTCCAGTTCAGAAGGATATAATGCAGAATTGTTGTTGTTGTTATGTGCCGTGGAGGAGTCAGTTCCGACTCATAGTGACCCTGTACAGGGTTTCTGAGGCTGTAAATCTTTACGGGAGCAGAATGCCTCATCGTTCTCCTGCGGAACAGCTGGTAGTTTCGAACTGCTGACCTTGTGGTTCACAGCCCGATTTGTAACCACTACGCTACCAGAGCTAAAGGACGATGATCATGATAAGAGCAACTCTATCTGACAGGCTTTATCTCTGCTAGCTTATTTACTCCTCATAGCATCCTTATGAGGCAGACACAGTTATCATCTCTGTTTTATAGATGAGGAAACCGAGCTAGCGGGAGGCGCAGTGACTGGTCCAGTATCACACTTCTAGTAAAGAACACCCTCCGCTTTTATTACTCAAGTTGGAAGTTGACATTGTTCTTAAAGCATCTAAAAAACAATCTGAAAATTACTTCTCTCCCAGCCTTTTTGTTTTTTCAAAGATGCTTAGTTAGCTGGCCAATTAACTGATGCACAAGCCTGCTTCGACCCAAAATGTCCCACGCCAGTTTCCATCAATTCCTTACCATCTAGCGTTAATGAACGTGCACAAGACCTCTACAGTTGTCTAACGATGCTAACTACTGCTGCTCCTTGCATGTTGATTACAAGTGGAGCTGTGCTGTGGTTCAGCGAGCAGCTGGTGGAAATTCTTAACGGAAACTGCATTTTGGGTTATAGCATTTTGGTCTCTTTGATGATGAAGTTCGCCAAGGGTCCAAACCATTTTCAATTGGCTCACTTTTCCTCAGAGCTAACTGGAGAGCTTGATGCAAAGAACTAGACTCAATTGTAAGAAGTAAACGGCAATTGTGTCAGCGTTCCCTTTGAGAATGCTAACTGGATGCTAGAGAATTAAAGTTGCCGTGATGCCTGTTATGAAAGGAAATAGACAGAAGGCAAAGTTTGGACTCAGAAGACCAATTCTGACTAAAGAGCAATAACACAGATGATGAGTCGTTTTAAATACCGGGGAATGAAAAGTTTGCTTAGAATTAAGTACTATATACACCTAGTTGTATGTGTATGCATGCATGAGCTTGTTGAATGAATGAATTTGATTAAGAAAGTTAAAGAAAGTGCTGGGTTGCTTTCCATACTGAGAGAAGAAATTTATTCATGCTAATGCTGGGAGTTGAGCTACTGAAAAATGGTTTAATAACAGTGGAAGCATTTATGATTTATTCCAGGGAAATAGACTAAAGAGGGAAAATTCTTACTCTGATCTGCTTTGTAGGCTTCATAACGTTATGGTAAATGTATATGTTAATTTTTTACCCATGTGTGCAATGTTGTGTTGTTGTTGTGAAGTGCCGTCAAGTCGGTTCTGACCCACAATGATCCAGTATAGGGGTTGCTGAGGAGCAGCTGGTGAGCTTGAACTGCCTACCTTGCTGTTCAAATGGCTTTTGCAGTCTGTTGCATTAACCCACAGAGCCACACCAGGACTCCTATACTCAAATTCAATGAACTATATCTGTGTTAAATATGAAGACAAATCAAGCAGAAATGATCTAAAAAGTACTTTTATCAGTTTTTCAAAAATTCACCTAGGATTGAAAAGGAAATTTTTCCTGATAGCAATTTCAAAAGCCTTAACATTTGTTCATAGTCATCTCTGTTCAGCTCAATGATTTCTTCTACTCTTTCAATTGCTTGAAAGGAAAGAATGTGTATTCTTTCCATATTCCATATTCCATATTCTCAGCAGTCACATTCAGACATCAACCATTTTGTTAGTCTGCACACTCACTTTTTATTCTGATTTAGCAGCTTGTTTTTTCAACCATAGTCCAACACCTACCTGTGTTTATTTTTCCCTACAGAATGTTCTACCTGTCTTTCTCATTTTCCAGAAGGATCCAGGAGTGACATTTTTATTACTCAGGAAGGTCTTGTTGTTGCTGTTGTTAAGTGAGGTTGAGCAAATGAAATTGAATTGTCTTAACTCTTCAAAGGGAAGAGTATTTCAAACATCTCACATTGATTACAATGTGGATTTTTTTGGTTTTAGGATATGAATTTCTTCTAAATAATAAATATTAATTTCTGGTAGCTTGAGCTTACCTAATAGATATTAGTGACTTTAAGGATGCCGAAATGTTCTTTGTATTTATACCTACTCATCATTACACAAGGCTGACTTGTCATTTGAAGCAAAAGGATTTAATTTATACAACATTTTATATGCACACAAATACTCTTATGGCCACGTACACACTGAGGTTCGACTGTATGCTTAATTATTCATGCTAGTGGAAGGGAGGCAGAGACAGCTATGCACAATCCAGAAGCATTCAATATTTCAGTTTACAGTGTTCTTTCTGACTGTTACTTGGAGATTAAGATCAGATTTTACCCATCTGATACATGAATCTTTAAGTATTTATTAGGCACCTGCTATGTACAAAGCTTTGTATCAGGGGCCATTGCAGGATATAAAGTGAATCCTTTGTCTGCAGAGAGATCAGGTCAATTAAAAGGAGGCATAAACTGCACCCTTGTGATGCTGCAGAGAGAATGCAGGGCAGTAATGATTCAACTCACACCAACTGATGAGCAAAAACGGTTGCCATCAAGTTAACTCTGACTCCTGGTGTCTTTACATGTATCAAAGTAGAATTCTGCTCCACAGGGTTTTCAATAGTTGATTTTTCAGAAGGAGATCACCAGACCTTTCTTTTGAAGCACCTCTTAGTAAACTCAAATCTCCAACCTTTTAACCTTCGGTTAGCAGCCTAGCACACTAACCATTTACACCACCGGTGGTACTCCATGCCAACTAATTACCAGAGATGAAGATGCTGGTGCTGAGGGGGCTTCTTAACTCCAGAATTGGGTTTAGAGGCTGTAGTTTTATGAAGAGGAGGATAAAAGATCATTCCAGGCATCCAGAAAATTACAGAGCAGAAAGTGCAAGTTCACTGCTTTCTAGCTCCGGAATGTCCCCAGGTCACGGTATCAGTGACAGAATTGAGGCTCCAATTCCTCCTTTGGTGAAGGGACAGGACCCAGATTTTTTATAAGTGGCATAAAATAACATTTCTCCTTGTAAAATTTTAATAGCTATTTTGACTACAGCCACATAGGAAATGGGTTAAACCAATGCCATTTAACTGAATAACTGTAGTTTAAAACCCAAGTCATACACCAAACCACCCAATGTCTGAGTCATATTAAATACACACACCCCATGTATTTCCTCAGAGCTAACTTTTAACTGGAACCATCCAGTAAGATAGTACAAGTGGTTAAAATATTCAAATATTTCTTTATTTGTTGGTAGTTACATCTCTTATATTCCCTTCCTCCTGCTTGCCCACATTCCCTTAAATGGCAAAGATCCACTCAGACTTCTCCCTAAAAAGTCCCCATAATTCAGTGACTTAAGACATGCTGCAGGATAATGCACTCGAATGCAAGGTTGGTTTGAACCACAAGGTCGGCAGTTCCAATCCAGCAGCTGCTCCTTGGAAACCCTATACAAGGGTCCCTATGCGTCAGAACCAACTCAACAGCACTTAACAAAACAACAGTGGGGCACAGCAAGAGAGCTCTAAGATCCTGTTTAGCACCTTGCCAGTATTCCTTTTGATTGGTCAGAGCTGAGGTCAGTTGCCATTCTGATTGGTCAGTGGCAGTGTCCTTTTGATTGATCAGCACTGGCGCTGAAGTATGACTATTATTCCCACCTTCTGCCTTCCATGCCTTGATCCATGCTATTCCCTCCTCTTTGAATGCTCTCTCTCCCTGTCACCTTTTACCTCATTGACTCAATACAATTGTGGTGGTTGGATAGAGTCTCAGTAAAGCTGTCTCCATATCTGACACTAGAGCTTGAAGTCCATAGGACAATTAGGCAGGGAGGAATGATCCTGGGCAGGCTGGAATCACAGCATGAATCCGCCTAAGATCGTGTCCTTTGGTGCTGCCTCTGACCTTGGAGATGAGAGTATGCTTCAGACGTCAGAGCCCTCATCACAGAGCTAAACACACACACCTGACCCTAATGTCACACAAACTAAAGGAGAATTCAGGCAAAGGTAGGACAATCGCAGACTTCACACTAATAAGGTGAATTGGCAGATGGCAAAAACATGGGTGCACAACATAATGGTGGCTCCACAGAACTTCCTGTGACCCATCCTAACCAGAAACAGAGGAAAGGGAATTCTGGGGCATGTAGAGTAGCCAAGCCAAGTTGAAACTATTAAAAAGTCATCCACCTTGCTATCAAGTGTCATCTCTTCCATGTGTCTTTCCAAATGGCCAGGCCAGTTCTCCCGCTTTTTTCTGAGTTTCCAGAACTCTCTATCAAAACCACAGTGTAGCATTTAGAAACACTTGGCATTTTAATTATTAGTCTGCATATTGTCTATCCACTACCAGACTAGAACTTCTCTCCAGTTAAGTTCTAAGTGTAATTACACTGCCTGGGATATAGTGGGTGAATAAGAGGGTTCATTAATGAATAACTAGCTGACTGACCTAACACAAAGATGCTGCAGTAGTTGGGGAGCAAGGTGTATTATCTTCTTGTTGTTGTAAATGAGCCCTGGTCACACAGTGGTTGAGTGCTCAGCTGCTAACCAAAAGGTTGTCTGTTCAAACCCACCAGTCACTGCATGAGAGAAAGATCTGGCAGTCTGCTTCTGTAAAAATGCATAGCCTTTGAAACCAGTCCTATAGGGTTCTTATGATCAGAATCGACTCATTAACAAGAGGGTTTTGGTTTGGTTTGTTATAGTTGTTACCTGCCAGGAGTCCCCACTCCCCACTCATGGTGACCACATTCATAGCAGTGTCATTGTGATTCAGAGAGTATTTATGTGCTAGTCACAGTGATAGTGATGATTAGATATGTGTATGAAACCAGAATTACAGCCAGTCCTTCTTCCTAGACTTATTACAGAATAAATTTCCCACAAACCTTAACAACTTACGATAACAAACTTATATTCTCTCCTATAGTTAGGAGTCCTGGTGCGCCACTGTAGGATCAGCAGTTCAAACACACTGACTCCAAGGCACTTAACAACAACAACACTCGTTTTTCAGAGTCAGAAATCTGGGAGCAGCCTAGTTGACGGGTTCTGGCTCAGTGTAACTTGTGAGGGTTGCAGACATGCAGTTGGCTGGGGTTGCAGTCATTTGAAGGGGTGGAGAATTGGCTTCTGGTTCACTTGTGTGGTTGTTGGCAGGAGGCTTCAGTTCCTCACCACACCGGTCTGTCCACAGTGCTTCTCACAGATTGGCAGCTGGCTTCCCCCAGAGGGGGCTACCAGGAGAGAATGAGGGAGTGATGCCACATTGCCTTTTGTGACCTAGTCCACAACTGTCACTTCTACCCTGAGCTAGTAGTTAGAAAGGAGTCACTGAGTCTAGCCCATACTCTTCAGGAAAAGGGGATTCTAAAAGGATGTGGATTCCTGAGGTGTTCATTGTTTGGGGCCATCTTAGAAGTGATAAGAAGAAAGGGATTCAGGAAGGAAGCTATGCCATTTAATTCTTTCACTGACCCCAAAATACTACTCATTCAGGTGACAAGAACTAAACGCACTTCTCATTACTTAGTGTATAGAGTTATGTTTATTTGTTCCCTTCATTCATTTGCTTTTTTCATTTGTTTGTTTTCCCTCACTGAAATTAGGCCTGTAGCCTCAAGCTGAAGACTGAGCTTTCAGAGAATACTTTTGAAGAAGAGCAAGGTGAAGGGAATCCAATTTGTATCTAGCCTTTCATCACTGAAAAGATTTCCTTGGCTGCAGCCAAGATTGATTTGGCCTCTAGAGAATGCTGGTGTGCAACGTAAACACGGTAATTCCGGTTTCACATACACATCTAATCATGGATACCACTGTAAACATTTTTAACCAACCTAGGATCAAACCAAGGCAAGTCCACGGCCATCGAGTGGAATCTGTCTCATAGCAAAACTGCCCTATAAACATCGTTTTCCTACGGAGTGGCTAGTGGATTCAAACCTTTCAATTTGCAGTCAAGCACTTTAACAACAGCACTACCAGGGTTCCATAGTCAACTTATTTTGTTGTTGTTAAGTGCCATAAAGTCGATTCCGAACCAACATGACCCTGTATAGGGTTTCCTAGAAGCAGCTGGTGAGTTTGAACCACTGACCTTGCAGTTCAAACCAACTTTGCAGTCAAACGCATTAACACATGTAGGGGGAGAAAAAAAACAAAACATATATGTATATTACAATCCTGTTTATTGTATTCGGGTAAACTTTCTTTTTTTTTAGTTCCTCAAGTAAAGACTTTATGATCTCTCTCTTTTTCTTTACTTCCTGAAGTACTTACTCTCTTTTTCTTTTAACTACTTCCCGGAGTAGCATAGTGGTTACAAATCAGGCCGCAAACTGCATGGTCAGCAGTTCGAAACTACCAGCTGTTCCATGGGAGAAAGATGAGGCTTTCTGCTCCTGTAAAGATTTACAGCCTCGGAAACCCTGTACAGGGTCACTATGAGTCGGAACCGACTCCACAGCACATAACCACCACCAACAATGCGATGGCTAAGGAGCTCTGGTAGTGTAGTGGATTATGAGCTGAGCTGCTAACCACAAGGTCAGCAGTTCGAAACTACCAGCTGTTCTGCAGGAGAAAGATGAGGCTTTCTACTCCCATAAAGATTTACAGCCTCAGAAACCCTAGACAGGGTCGCTGTGAATTGGAACCAACTCCACAGCACATAATCACCACCACCAATGTGATGGCTGGAACTGTGGTTACCTTGGCGAGAGCTAGGCCAAATGACTCTGTGGGCCTCAGACAGCCCGTGGGCCAGACGTTCCTGTCCACCTCTGCTGTATAGGGTTTCTGAGAAGTGGCTGGTGGCTTTGCACCACTAACCTTGCAGTTAGCAGTATAATAATGTGTAACCTACAGTGCCACACTAGAACTCCTAAAGATTGTTGTTGTTGTTGTTGTTGTTAAGTGCCGTTGAGTTGGTTACAACCTACAGTGACCCTGTATAGGGTTTCTGAGTAGCAACTGGTGGGTTTGAACCACCGACCTTCAAACTGACCTTGCAGTCCAGCATATTAACCCACAGTGCCACACCAGGACTTCATATAAAGATAGCCTTTCCTGAATTTTACTTTCCTTGTGCTCAGAGTGGGATACTAATGTGGTCAGCATTCAATCAGCAATCAGCAAAGATTGAATGCAACCATGTGAGAATCCCTTTACAGAGTCTGCAGCAGTAATCCATTGTTGTAGTTAGGTACTGTGGAGTCTGCTCTAACCCACAACTACCTTATATCTAATAAAAGGAACCATCACTCCATCTTGCTCTATTCTCATAGTCATTACTATGTTTGAATCCACTGTTGCAGTCCATCTTGTATAGGGTCTTCCTCCTTTTCTCTGTCCCTCTACTTTACCAAGTATGATGCCTTTCACCAGGAACTGGTCACTCCTGATAACGCCCCTCATAAAGTATGTGAGATGATGAAGTCTGGTCATACTCACTTCTAAGGAACATTCTGGCTGTACTTCTTCCAAGACAAATTTGTTCATTCTGCTGGCAGTATTTTTTGCCAACACCATAATTCAAAGACATCAATTCTTTTAAATTCTTCCTTATTCATTGTTCAGCTTTCACATGCATATGATGTGATTGAAAATATGATGGCTTGAGCCAGGCACCTTTTAGCCATCAAAGTGACATTTTTAGTTTTTAACATGTTAGAGAGTTCCTTTGCAGTAGATTTGTCCAAAGCAAAATGGCATTTGATTTCTTGACTGCTGCTTTCATGAACATGGATTGTAGATCCAAATAAAATGAAATCCTCGACAACTTCAGTCTTTTCTCTGTTTACCAGGATGTTGCTTGTTGGTCCAGTTGTGATTCTTTCTGCTGAGGTGTAATCTATACTGAAGGCTGTATCATCTTCATATCACCTAATGGCCCACTTTTCTTCATATAATCCAGTTTCTCCGATTATTTGCTTATCATACAGATTGAATGAGTATAGTGAAAGAATACAACCTTGATTTCAAACAATGCACTAGCCCTCGTTTTGTTCAAACAACTACCGCTTGGTCTCTGCATAGGTTCTGCAGAGCAAAATTCATTGTTCTAGAAGTCCCATTCTTCCCAGTGTTATCCACGTCATAACCCACACAGATGATTCTCTTTTGCATAATCAATAAAACACAGGTAAACACCTTTCTGGCATTCTCTGCTTTCAGCCAAGATTCATTCAATAGCAGCAATGATATACCTCATTTTCTAGTCTCTTCCAATCCAGCATGAATTTCTAGAAGTTCCCAATCTATGTACTATGCTGCTGTTTTTGAATTATCTTTAGCAAAATTTTACTTGGCTATGATATTAATGATATCATCCAACGATTTTTGTATGCAGTTGAGTCACCTTTTTTTGGAACTGGGTACAAATAAGGATCATTTAGTCAGTTCGCCAGGTAAGTTTCTTCTGAATTTCTTGGCATAGACTAGTGAGTGCTTCCAGCGTTGCATCAAATTGTTGAAACATTTCTGTGGGTGTTCTGTCATTTCCTGCAGCCTTGTTGTTGTTTTACCACTGCCTTCAGTGTAGGCTAGACTTCTTCCTTTGATACCATTGATTCTTGATCATATGCTGTCTCCTGCAAGGGCTGAACTTCAACCAGCTCTTTTTGTCACAATGACACTGTGTATTCCTTACATCTTCTTTGGATGATTCCTGCATCATTCAATATTTTTCCTACAGAATCCTTCAATATTATAATTCAAGACTTGAATTTCTCTCAAGTTCCTTCAGCTTGAGAAATGCTGATTGTGTTTTTCAAACTCCAGGTCTATGCACATTACAATACTTGAATTTATCTTCTTAAACTGACCTTTGGAATTTTCTGTTCTGCTCTTTTATTTAATCATTTCTTCATGTTACTTTAACATGTCTACATTCAAGAGCAAGTTTCAAAGTCATCTCGTTGGTCTTTTCTTTCTTTCCTGTCCTTTTGCTTTCTTCGTGTATGATGTGCTTAATGTCACCCCACAACTTGTCTGGTCTTCAGTCATGAGTGTTCAATACATCAGTTCTAGCCTTGAAATGGTCTCTAAATAAGTGTAATATACTCAAGGTTGTACTTTGGCTCTCATGGACTTGTGTACATTTTCTTGAGCTTTCATATGAGCAATTGATGGTCTGCACTGTAGTCAGCCACTGACTTTGTTCTGACCGATGACATTGACCTGTTCATAGATGTGGTCAATATGATTCCTGTGCATGCCACCAGGCAAGGTCGCCATGAATAGTCACCATTCATGCTGTTGAAAAGTATTTCCAATGAACGGTTACTGATCTTGCAAAATTCTATCATGCAATCTCTGGCATGATTTCTATCACCAAGGCTATATATTCTAACTATCAGTCCTGTTTGTTTCCAACTTTCTCTTTCCATTCACCAATAATTATAAACTTTATTACACATTTGATATATTTCAAACTGCAGAATTTGGTTAAAATCTTTAATTTTGTCATCTTTGGCATCAGTGGTTGATGTAATAATGACTTTATTATTTACACTCATATCCACCTGGTTTCAGACTGATTGAATCTGAGGTCCCAAGTTCCATTTTTGTAGATTGGATATTTTCCTTTATTTACTTCAATCTGTTGGTGGTGGTGTTAAGTGCCATTGAGTTGGTTCCGTTCATAGCCACCCTGTGTAGGGTTTCCAAGGAGCAGCTGGTGAGTTTGACCTGCCAACCTTGCAGTTCAAGCTGATCTTGCAGTCCTGTGCTTGTCCTACAGCACCACACCAGGATGCACACTGTCTTTTCTTTGCTCCATTTCTCAGTTCCCTCTTCTTTCCTACTATCACCCTTCCATCATACATTATTTTCTTGTGTTCTGCCTATTGTCTTCAGCCCTCAGTCATGGAGAACACTAATTTTTCCTATGCACTTCTAATGTTAGGTAGGTTAGCACAAAGCCGAGTGTGGCTCTTAGAGTACCCCCAGAACACTAGTTTCTAATTCTTTGCCACAAATCTTTGATCATTTTTGAAGGGCTCAACACACACAAAAAATTGCTGTTATACTTAAGATGCCGGTGGATAATTTAACATTTCTTCCCAAAGAATCAGGTACAAAACAGGACCTCATAAATGCTGGTTGGGTTTACTTAAATAAAACTGATTGTATTTTTGCCTATATTTACCATTAAACAGTCACAAACAGTAATTCTTGCTTTTGTGTTCCCTTTAGACTTGACAAAATATCTTCCCACACATTTTCTTTTATTTCACACATTTATAATATGCCTCCACTGATCCATAAAATCAATGAGTATAAAGATTGTTTGATGTAATAAGAACCCTGTGCCCCCTCCACACACAGAGTAGACGGGGAAGGGCAACTTGGACATTGGCTACCCAAAAT
>NW_006408583.1:6548803-6549847 GCF_000296735.1 Chrysochloris asiatica
TTCCAGACTTGCAGGGTATTCCCTTTGGTTGGTTGATGATGCATGGAGGGGATTGTAACCATGGCAATGAAATGATATACAATAGGATAAATGTAAAACTAATGTTCAAACTATCACATAATTCATAATAAAACATTTTAAAACCCCAAAAAACTATGAAGTGGACAAGACAGGTATGTTATCCTTATTTTTCAGACAAGGAAACAGGCTTAGAGGGAATGTGTCTTGCTCAGTGTCACATGACTGGTAAATAACAAAGTTAATGCAAAAAGCTGAGACTTTCCACTCTTATCTCAACTTCTTCTCCACTCCCACCAGCAAACAAAATTTATTGTTTGATCTTCACATCACCACAACATGAATATTGTCATCTTTGTATTACAAATGAACAATTTTATTTCTCTAAATCACAGACAGTTGTGACTCTAATGATATTATTTTATATGCCACCACCCTGTGGTGCTATAGGATAAACACTAGAAGGTCAGTGGTTCAAACACACCAGCCCCTCCTCAGAAACCCCATATAGGGTCTCAATGAGTTGGAACTGACTCAGTGGCACTTAACAACAACACTGAAAACAGCGTAGCCACCTAAACTGTGACAAGCCATTAACTGTAGGGTACATTCTGTTTCAGTGATAGTGAAATGTACAAACATACGCATCTTAAAACTGGTGTAACGTGGTAATGAAAAATTCAGAGAAATAAAATAAAGCACAATTTATCTTCATATTAAAATACATTGGTGTTGTTGTTAAGTATTACCGAATCGGTTCCATGCATTATCCTGCAGCGCCAGATGGGGACTTCAGATAAAGAATGTAGTTGTTAAGTACCATCGAGTCAGTTCTGACTCAGCATCCCTGTATAGAGTTTCCAAGGAGTGGCTGGTGAGCTTGAACCACCAACATTGCAGTTCAAACCAATTTTGCAATCCAGTACATTAGCCTGTAGAACGAAAGATATCATTGCTGATGTCTGGTGGATCTTAGCTGAAAGCAGAGAATATCAGAAAGATATTTACCTATGCTTTATTGACTAC
>NW_006408583.1:6553720-6554722 GCF_000296735.1 Chrysochloris asiatica
TCCTGGTGTGGCACTGTGGGTTAATGCGCTGGACTGCAAAGTCGGTTTGAACTTCAAGGTCGGCAGTTCAAGCTCACTAGAAACTCCTTAGAAACCCTATACAGGGTCACTATGGGTCAGAATCGACTCAACTCAACGGCACTTAACAACAATAATCAGGAAATATTATTGTGAAGTGCCATCGAGTCAGTTCCAACTCAGAATGACCTTATGTAGGTTTGCAAGGAGTGGCTGATGAGTTTGAACTGCCACCTTTCCATCCAGGGCATATTTTACAACACCACACTAGGTAGGGCTCCATCAGGAAACACAGTCTGACCCAAACTTGATAATCTCCCTTTCCATCCTGCTCCCTGCCCCCACTTCCAGTAGAGCATAAGCTTCCTGAGGACAAGTACTTTCATCAGTTTTCTTCACTGATATCTCCCAACAACTAGAAGGATACCTGGCACACAATAGGTGCCCAATAAATATTTGTTAAATGTGAATGAATTTTACTGTAAAATCACCCTGAAAGAGCTAAGATATATAGTTACAGGATAGGAACTGACACACTTCTCCAAATCTTTACCTAGATCCATTATTTTAACAGCTGACGATTGTGTAAAGAAACAGGTATCAGAGTCCAAATAATAGTGATTGAAACAAGATACAAGTTCATTTTTTCACAGTAATAATAATAATAGGCATCACAGGGTTCTGTACCAACACTTTTCCCATATTAACTGATAGAGTCTTAACAAGACATCAGAAAACTGACTCAAAGAGAGTTTTAACAACAGGCCCCAAGTTTCACTAATTAAGTCACAGATTTGGATTTGCTGCCAAGCAATCTCTGGTAGCGTAGTGGTTACGAATCGGACTGTGAACCCCGCGATCAGCAGTTCAAAACTACCAGCCACTCCACAGGAGAAAGATGAGGCTTTCTGCTCCCATAAAGATTTACAGCTTCGGAAACCCTGTACATGGTCGCCGTGAGTCGGAACCGACTCCACGGCACAT
>NW_006408583.1:6555870-6558880 GCF_000296735.1 Chrysochloris asiatica
GCATCTCCGAAGATTATCAGTAGCTTCTTGTTATTGTTTAGTGTTGTCAAGTTGGTTCTGACTCACACTGACCTTAAAGGTTTCTAAGGAGCGGCTGGTGAGTTTGAACTGCTGACTTTGCAGTTCAAATTGTCCTTGTGGTCCAGTGTTTATCCTACAGTGCCATACCAGGACTCCTTAGGATGAATATATAAGTTTTCCAATTCTGTTTGTGTCTGTGTTTTTCTAAGCTGTTCAGACTTATCATGTGGTGTGAACAATTTTAAACATCTAGACCTCCCCTTTCCCTAATTTTATTTCTTTACTGACCCATCTCTCTTCAGCTTCTACCTTATCCTTAGTGAAACCCAGTGAAGTTGCAAATGCTGTCTTTGAAGAGATTTTGTTTGCTTAAATTATAATATTTTTTTCTCTAACTAGAAATATGGATAAGCAACTTTTTTCAAAAAGTTTTTATTGTGAATTGAGTGATAGTTTACATGGGAGAACATCAGCTTTACACTCATCCTATTGTATTTCATTTCACTGCAATGATTACAATCCCCTCCATGCATCATCATTCAACAGTATTTGCTTCTATTCCCTCTGTTTGTATGTTTTTGTTTTGGATGTACATCAAAGCACTCAGACATATGCAGATAAGCAGTTTGTTTTTCTCTCTTTGATCTCTGTTACAACCAGAGAAGTTCCTGAAGAAAGTATTGTGAATGTAATTCATTCATTCAAAGTAAATGTGATTTGACTCCAGTTTATGCAGACTGGGAGGCTGCCTTTATATTATTGGAACCTCTTGGCCTAAACCTAGCATCTCAGAGACATTAGGATTAGGCAATTCTCACAATGCTCCCATCCTATCAGGATTCACAGATGGGTTGGCTGGAAGTAAAGAATGCAGTGAGGAACGGTGGTGGCTTAATATATCCAGTCACTTGTGCAATTTGTAAGAAAAGGCTCCAAAGTCTTGTCTACCACTTCAGGAACTTGGGTATTTTTAAAGAGATTTGATCTTCACAGTTAGGAAATATATTTAAGACTATTGATCTATTTACAAGCTTTTGAGTAAAGTACCAAAGCAGAAGACTTCTGGGGTATGAAGAAAAAGAAAAGCAAGTTGGAATAAGACAGAAATTATTATCGCTGTCTTCTGGCACCAAAGCCTATCAAGTTTGTGTTTCTGAAATAGGTCAGTCTTCAATATCTATCAAATGAAGTATATTGAAGTAAATCAGACCCATTTTTTTTTTATTTTTTTGGCAGTGAAGTGTAACCTTACTTTTAGATAGACCTATGAGTTATTTCTAATAGTTTTCCAAAGATGACACCCATGTGCATATTGACAGAGGCAGTAGCTATTGAATGGTCTTGGCAGACAGCACAGCCAATCCATTTGTTTTAGCTTTCTCAATAATCAGTGAATATCACTGCAGGCTCGAGTGACCTGGCTGATTGATGGTAAAGACAGCTAAAACGAACAGCTCCACCAGCTCACAGTCTGATTTCCCCACCATGTATTGACCCAGTCCAAGTTACATACGTTACAGTATTTGCAAAGCTGTCACTGTTATTAAACTCGCTATTGGCAGGGGCTTTGTGACAACCTATGAAAATTTGGAGCCACTCTGTGCTGGCCTGTTTGAGATTTGAAAATGATTCTACATGGGGAGGGACAAGCAGTTTATTAGACATCTATGCATTCACACAAATATAGCAGTAACAACAACGACAAAACATAGTTCTTCCTGAAAATTCATTTTTAAGTGGAAGAAATTGGGAAAACGAAACAGACAGGAAACAATCTTTGCTTTTATTGTTGTTGTTTTGTCACTGTTTTTAATCTGCCTTCAATTAACAATGTCTGACTATGTGGAACAGAGACCGGAACCTGGGTGCATCATTTCTTATCCAAGGAGAGCAAGTGCTGGCATCTGCTGGCAAAGGCAGGGGACTGCTCTTTAACACAGGTTGTCTCATTAACTCAGGATGACCTGGTCTGTCTGGAAACTGCCTGCATTTCAGACTACTCTGCTGATTTACGGTTAAAGCAAAAGAGATCATTTGAAATCATGGAACCAGCAATTTGCTTTAATTCGTCTTTAAAGCCTTCAGCTGAATTCATAATAGAGCCGAAAGATCTCTCCTTGCACTAAATAAACTTCTGATGATATAGATTGAGGTCCTCCATTGGAACATTAAAGGAATGCAGGAAACTCTCAGGTCCATTAAATCTCTGAGCGAATTTAGTTGAAATTATGATACTCTGGTCACCCATGGCTAAATGAAGAGCAGAGGTCTAATGAGTTTACTGGATTGAAAAAGAGCCAGCGTCAGGCAGGATTCAAACTCATTCATTAGGACTTCACTTAAATTACTGAGTGGTTTCATTTGCTAGCAGGATCGGGGGGCTCCACGGCACACAATCATCACCACACACCCCCAGTCAGAAAAGGCCTTTATGGTCACCTTTGCTGATGGCCAATTATGAACCACTAACTGGTCATTCAGAAAGGACAACAGTAACCGTTTTTTCCCCATTGACCACAAGACTTGAAAATCCAATGTCGAGGCGGCTTCACTTTTGAAATGGCTTGGAGCCCTCAGATGATAGCCTTCTCCACTCAGATGGAGACGATTTCCAGATCACAGACAACCCCTCCAATGCCAAACTACTTCCAGAGCTACAGCTGGTGTGGAATGGAAATTTGTCAGTCTCCTTTGCAAAGGATGGACACTTTTTAATGCTCTGGCACCCTGGGAGGCAAACGCATAAAATCAGTCTGCTCGCCCAGTAATGGGAAGAAACTTTTGTTTCAATCACCCATAATTAGCTGAGCATTGGGAACTCAGGGTGTGGGCTTTGAAGAATTTGGCTCTGCCTTAATGTTCAACCATTTCAAGAGGTAGCATATGATCAAGAGCCAATGATACTGAAGGAGGAAGTCCACGGTGCATTGAAAGAATTGGCAAAGAACAAAGAACCAGGAATTGATGGAATAAAAATTGAAATCTTTCA
>NW_006408583.1:6560227-6561565 GCF_000296735.1 Chrysochloris asiatica
AGCAGTGTTTCATTCTGCTATGCATAAGGTTGCTGTGAGTCAATACTGACTCCATGGCACCTAACAACATCAACTCACTGTGAAATCTTAGACAGGTGTTAACGTCTTCGAGTCTTGATTTCTTCAAGACTTTAAAATAGAGGTAGTTGTTGTTAAGTGTCATTGAGTCAGTTCCAACTCATAGTGACCTTGTAAAGGGTTTCTGAGGAATGACCACAAACTTTGCAGTTCAAACCACCCTGCTTATCCTATGGCACCACATCAGAACTTCAAAATAAATATAATGTTGTTAAATGCCATCGAGTCAGTTCCAACTCATAGGGTTTCCAAAAGGGCAATTGATGGGTTTGAACTTCTAACCTTCTGGTTTGCAGTCCAGTGGTGATCCTACAGTGCCAAGCCAGAAATCCAAAGGTAATTGTATTACCTAACTTAAAGGAGTGTTGAGGGCATTCCATGCCATGTTATGTGTAACAGCTTTAGAAGTGCCTTCCACAGAGGCGATTCCTGAGGCTCGCCCTCTACACATAGGTGAATATCATTCCTTTTCACTTTTAGTGTGAACTAGGCAAAGCAATGAACACGGTGGAAAAGGAAAAGGATACACAGATGGAAAATGTTTCAGGGAGTTTAGTGCTGTGAACAGCTGCAGAGACAGGGTAATTGTTCTTCTATGAAGGAAGTTCATTTCCACAGACACTGGTGCTTTCTTCCTCTCTTTCTGTCTCTCTCTCTGCCCCTTCACTTGTTCCTCCCTCCCTCCACCTGCTTTTGTGCTAGAAGAGCCTGGGCCCTTTAATATTTTCTTTCTAAAGCAAAGGCGTCTTGTCCCTGATTCACAGAAATTGCTAATAAAATGGTCCCAACCAGGTCTGCAATTTAATGCCTTTTATGCTTGTTTGTGAAAACTAAATGCTGTGCTGAACATGGTATTCTTCTGCTTTTGGTGTCTTGAGTCTTTAATTCAAAGAAAAGCAGCTGAGCTAGATGTGTATGATCTGACTGATCAGAACACTCTGTATGCACAAAAGGGACATGTGAAAAAAAGACGAATTCATCTACAGAGAGATTACAAAGGGGACATGTTACAGCAGAACAAATAGAAAAGGAATACTCTTTTCTCTGAATGGAAATCTGACTGAATAGTCTTGAAGTCCAGCAATTCTAAATGTTCTTTTGTTGTTGTAACTATTATATGTATGTCTATGTACATAGACATATGTATTTATATTATATGATGTTGTTGTGAAGTGCCATCAAGTTGGTCCTGACTCATAGAGAACCTGTACAGGATTTCCAAGGAGCAGCTGGTGGATTTGAATTACTGACCTTGTGGCT
>NW_006408583.1:6561665-6571128 GCF_000296735.1 Chrysochloris asiatica
TATATAATGTGCATTATACATATTGCTGTTGTTATTGTTGTGAGGTGCCATCTAGTCGTAACAACACGATGCACAACAGAACAAAACACTGCCCGGCCCTGCATCACCCTCACAATTGTTACTATGCTTGATCCATTGTTGCTGCCGATGTGCCAATCCATCTCCTTGGGGGTCTTCCTCTTTTTCTGCGAACCTCCACTTTACCAAGCATGATGTCCTTCTCCAGGGACTGGTCAGTCTTGATAATATTCATGTCTTCCCCTCAGTTTCTTCACCCTTCCTTCAAACCTTCTAGTGTCTAAATTGATAGGAAATTGTGTTGTTAGAATTAAACTCTTTTGAGAGCAGAGATGTGTGTGCGTGTGTTTAAGTCACTTTTGTACACCCAAGTTATAGCTCAGTTTCTTAAACCAACTAAAGCATCAACAACTTTTTGATGACTGAAGAGATAAATTGTAATAGCTTTCCAATGTCAGTGAACAAAATTAGCTAAATGGCTTTTTAAATGTTTATAATAAAAGGTAGTGTCTTTCTGACTTGAGATACCAACAAAACTGAAGTATGAGAAATAATACCATTCTGCATTTGCTCAACCAAAGAAAAAACTCAAACTATAAGAGAATGATCTGCAAAGTATTCTTCCACTTACCAATTTCAGAGAAAAGGCACAAATGCACTCTCGAGGCTTCTTCCGGTTTGATTCTTGCTAGCAATTAATGGTGCATTTTGGGCAGTGGCTGTGCTCAAAAGCACCGTTTATACTCTAAAACAATAAAGAAATGGTTTGAAGTAAAGTAAAAAAGAGAACTAATGAAAAGGGACATGAGAGAATCATGAAAATAAATAGCTCTTCCTCTTCCAACTTCCCTCCAGGGAACATCTTATGAAAGATAGAGCACTAGACTTGGAAATAAAATTCTTCCAGGGTAGAAAGTAATTAGGGGTGAGTACATGAAAGCCCAGGTTTAATTGTTCTTTTTAATACAGTGAAAGAAGACATTCATCATACAACTTTCAATGAGTGTTCCATTAATAGGGCATACCCCAGTGGAATACTATAAATTAATATTTTTAAATATCCTGTAATTATTTTGTAAGTAGCACATTGTAGTGCATTGTACTTAGAGATATATGTTAAAGGCGCTCCTAAGGTAAATGTCATCATTTCAAATACATCACAATTACCAATGTCCTATTTAAGCATTTCTTTATATTTGAATATTCCAGGACCCACAAAAATTAGAGATGATCAAAATTTCTTCATTTTCTGAAGAGACATAGTTATAGATCAAATTTACTCTCTGATGTTGATTTCTAGATTCTCTAGAAAGTTCATTTTGAGTCATTCTTTTGATTTGGCCAATAAGCAAGACAGTGAATGTTTGCTTATAGCTATAAACGTCTGTGGCTTTGTCTGTTGGTCCTGGATACTACAGCATAAACACCCGGAACATTATGGCCCTGGTTACAGCAATACTGCAAGGGCATCACCTTCTCTTATGTTTAAATTCTTCTCAGAAATACCCAGGGAGCTTTAGAAGGCAGATGACAACCCTCAGGGCACTAGCTCACAGGGACATAAATAGTGGCCATAAGACCCTTTTGATGATCTGTTTTACAAATATCTTCTTAATTCTAAATACCCAGCAGACAAGGTGGTTTTATTAGCTAGGTTACATTTAAAATGCAATTTGTTGTTTAGCCATGTTAATTTGTCCTTTGCTTTTCCCTAAGAAAGTCTCATGTTCTTTTGTGGTTGATACAAACGTGCCCCAAGTCCAGATTGCAATTTGAGATGCGGTTTCTTTTCAAATGTATCCTTGAGGAAATATGGTAATCTGGCAGGAGGACAGACTTGGATTCAGAACAACCTGATGGTTGATAGCAAAGGTTCTGAAGCCAGATCTCCTGGCAGAAATCCCAGGGCCGCCACCAACTAGCCATGTGATCTTGGGCAAGTGACATAAGTTTTCTGCACCTCAGTGTCTGCATCATAAAATGGCAAAGGTAATCATAGTACCTGTGTCCGTGAGACTTATTGGGAACTTCTTGTAATGTACTTTGCATGGCTTCAGTCACTTATAAATGCAGTATCAGGGGCTTCAAAAACTTCATGGAAAATGGAATTTATCTATGAACTTTTTAAAGGTCCTTCATAGTTTTCTCCCAAATTATCAAATAAGATATTAACTGTACTGTGTCTCAGTTTCTCAGAAGATTGATAAAATGAGATAATATATGCATAAGTCTTTGAAAACTATTCAGGGCTATATGAAAGTTTGCAAACTACCAACCAAAGGGATGATTTACACTAGTAAACAAAACATAGAATATGAGTTTTTAAGCCCCAAAGTAATTTGTTTAAAATCCTACACTTTTATCTTTTGAGAAAAACCCTCATTGTACACATAAAAATACATATATGTAAACATATATACATATTCATCGGCTCCTGGTATGGCACTGCAGATAATGAATGCACTGGACCACAAGGTTGTTTGAACCACAAGGTAAGCGGTTCAAACCTATGAGCTGCTCCTCGGGAACACTACATAGGATCACTATGAGTCAGAACTGACTCGAAAGCACTTAACAACATACATACATACACACACACACACACACACACACACACACATATATATATATAACACACATACACAGAACCATAAACATAATATCCCTAGTGGGATTAAGCTTCCGAATAATGACACCTTGTTGGTATTTTTTTGTGTTTATCATGTGTTTGTCCGAGCGGAGACAGACCTTTATGGTAAGCATATTCATTTAATATTTTGTTATATGTAATACATTTGATAATTGTTATCAAAACAAAGTTATTTGTCATGTATTTTTAGTACCTGTGGAATTATAAATGCTGCCTGATGGGTATTTTAGTCCAGACACATTCCACAGAAACCATTTCTCTTTTCCACAACTGAAACACACACTCCTTATCTTCTAAAGGAGCTGGTAAATGAAAAGGGTGATTTTTAAAGGGAATTAGGAGAAGAGTGGGTAGCTTGAATACATGACGTTTCTGTGCTCAAGTGAGTCCTAAAGGAGACCTTGACTTGAGAAAGACAGTGAAGTAAATGAAGTCCAAAAAAATGGAGGCTTTATGGGGCTGAGATATCAAGTTGGAGTTAGCCCATTCACACTGAAGATGTTGATGAATCGTAAAATCAGAGAAGGCGGCTTCAAGTTTCAGTCCCAAGGGACTGCTGGCCTTGGAGATTTATTTTTAGATCTCTTTTATTTGTCTCTGCTGCACAGTAAAACTTGGGTGGGCAAAATTCTCCCCATTCCAGGGACCCTGCAGAGACTGTTGTAGGATTTTATGGGACTGATGCTCTGTTCTTTTTTAAAGGCCATTTATGCCCGGTGTCTTCCCTTCTCTCAGTCAGTGTACCTCGGTCTCTAAATCTTCCTCCCCCACCTTTGAAAATTTATGACTGCTTTCAGCCAGGCTTGGCTTAAAGCCATTGACCTCTGTGGCCAGTGTTATTGACCAGAACACAGCATCTTCTGCCCACATAATGTATGTCTCTTTATGTCACTGAAAGGAAAGGAAATGACTCTTGGAATGACCAGGAACACAATAAAAATTGAGAGGCTTTCCCATTTTTGTGTGCATGGCATTTGGCTTTACAAAAAGCCTCATGGGATCTGCATGTGCGTTAGGTAGCACTTTCAACTGTGCTCAGAGAGGACACCCTTGGGAGCAGACACTTCCGGCCAGCAGGCCCAGCCCAGATACAATCATCATTTTATAACTTCTTGTCTTGATCAGTGGCATGAATGGGCCGCAGTCAGCCATCCCTCAGAGTTGAATGCACAGACCCACTGACATAGTAAGTTCGTTCGAGAGATCTTGGTGAGAACTCAGTGGGATTCACATATCCCATCAGTCTCTGGGGTAAGGGTGGGGGCATGGTGTTATAGGAGGTGGGAGTTGCAAAGGAGGGGGCGCGCTAGTCTAGTTCAAGCTCTGAACTTTGTAATTGGGGAAACGGAAACCCAGTAAGAAGATATTATCCAGCTATCGGAGCACAGCATGGAAATATCAGAAATGGAGTCTACCATTAGGCTAATATGAAAAGCACTGTAAGGCCTCAAAGGCTTCCCAGACCTTGCCCTCAAAAGTACCCCCTGACTATTCATTGTATACTAAATGCAAACATATAATACCATGAAACATGGCTCCAACCCAACAGTCAGCAAGAGCTTCTTACATTTCCCTTTCAGGTATTATTTTTAAAGTCCTGTGCTCCAGAAAACTCAGCAATCTTGGAGATCCTGTTACAAGAGCCTTTCATTACTACATTCAGACAGGAGCTGGGAGCAGTCCAGAGCAAAGCCCTAAAGGAAAACAAGAGGGCGAGCAAGTGGCACTTTCAGTTTTGCAAACTTAGACAAGTTTCTTTCCCTCTCTGCCTTCGCTTCGTGGTGGGCACAATGGAAGTGTGAACCCCACCCCTGCCAGGGTTGTATGAAGAGTGACAAAGCTGGCAAAGGGAAGTGCTCGATCAACTCAAGTGTATTGTTGAGGAAAACGGTGTTGGAGGCTGGAGCTACTGTTGGAAGATTTTATCTGAGTGTGCCAGAACTTTCTGGAGATGGACTTTGGCAGAAGTCAGTGTTTATCAAGGTGTAATTCACTGAGAGCTGGGTGGCTAATGTTCATACATACAGCATCAGTTCTCAGACATGTTAGAGAGTGGAACAAGTAGACACCACCATGGTCTTTGCAAAACACCAGGATGTGCAGACATACAAATGAAAATCCAGCAACACTAGCAGAAGATAGCTGTATGCACATAATCTATTTCAAGTATTTGTTTCCAAAGGGTGGGGAGAGAGGGGTCAATGGCTTCATATACGTTTTTCTATTTTCCATTACCGTTTGCTCATTCCTTGTTTGTTAGCTTTGTTTTATGGAAGCAGTCTCAAGAAGAAAAGCTGTAACCAACAGCAAATTTAAGGCAAAGTTGAAAAGGAAAAATCTTTTAAATGAGAAAACTTCATGTGATAATTTTGTCCTGGAAATTTGTAGGAAAAGGAAAACAAAAGGTATATTATTGAACTTTAGTGATATGACATCTAAATCCAGGTTACAAAATGCCAAGGATCCATGGAGCAATTTTAAAATCAGTGTACCAGAGTGTCCACAAACCAGAGAAAGACATATGTCCTGGTTATCTAAGTGTTGAATAAGCGGAAAAGTGGGAGCTTGTAGATACAGTTGAGTTTTAGCGTTCACCTCAGTAGGAGAATTAAAAACATGAAGCAGAATGAGACTGCCTCAGGGTCTGTTGCCAATTCTGGAGTACCTTTTAATAAACCATACCTCTATTTTTCACCATAAAATTTCTGTCTCAAAACTCAGAGGAAATATCAAAGAACCAGGAAAAATAGTAACCTTAAAACTATATTCAGCTATGTCAAAATATTTCTGTTCTATTTAGAATCACAATTTTCTCAGATTCTTGTTTTGGGGAGGAGCATATTAAAGAACTTAACAACTCAACCCTAAATTTTTAGTTTCTGTATCATGTTTTAAAAATGGATGTCCAACAGTAAGGAATTAGTTGAAGTAAGTTATTAAGACTTAAAAAAAGCACACAAAAAAAACTGTCTGCAAGAATGCCTAATGGCATGGAAAGATAGACACTGAGTATTCAGGGAAACCCAGTACTGGTACCAGATGCCATCAAATCGATTCCAACGCTTGGCTATCCATGGGTGCAGAATCGTGCTCCATATACTATTTGGGATCAGGCCTTCTAAGGTACCTCTGAATGGACTCAAACCTTCAAATGTTCATTAGCAGCCAAGTGAGATAGTTATTTGTACCACCAAGAAACTTCATTAAGGAAAATAAGTTTATAAAACAGTGTGTATAATACTATTTCATTTTTAAGCTACATCTATGGACTTCTGATATGGTTCTGTAGGATCAGTATTGGACTGAGAACCACAAGGTCAGCAGTTCACACCCACCAGCTGCTCCTTGGAAACCCTACTTGATGACACTTAATAACAACAACATGGCATAGGAAAAACTTAGTAAATTGCTAATAGTATCAATTTTTTAAAACTTTTATTGTGTATTGAGCAAAGGTTTACAGACAAGATCATCAGTTTTACATTCAATAAACCATACACTTAGTTTCATCTTAATACTGCAATCCCCTCCCTGCAACAACAGTGGTCCTGCTTTCTCCCTGTGGTTACCCATGTACAAATATCCTCTTTCAAACTCTTATGTATTTGTGGGGTATATAATTATATATATATTCCACCATTCCCATTCAACCTGTGTCCCTGTCCATGTATCTACACAGAGAACACTAATATGCCAAGGTGTGTATATATCACTATTTACCTCTATCCATTAGCCCATGCATACCTCCCTATGTCTTCATCATCTTCATCCTTCTGCCAACCTCCTCCTCCTTGTAAATTGCTTTCCCCATCACCCAAGTTACCATGTGTCTAACCTCTAGCTAGAGAATTACTATCCCTTCCCTTCTACCTCTGGTAACCATCAAAGAATATTTCTTTAAGTATAAAAACTTTTCTTGGGTTTTTACAATTGTGGTCTCACACAACATTTGTCCTTTTGTGACTGACTTATTTCACTCAGCATAATGCCTTCCAGGTTCATCCATGTTATGAGGTGTTTTGTAGATTCATTGTTATTCTTCGGCATTGCGTAGTATTTTATTGTGTGCTTGTACATAAGTTTGCTTATCCATTCTTCCACTGATGGGCATTAAGGCTGTCTCCATCTTTTTGCTATTGTGAATACTGTTGGGATGAACATGGGTGTGCATTTATCTACTAGTGTCCTGGTGTTTATTTCTTGTGGATATATGCCAAGTACAGGGATTGCTGGGTCATATGGTATTTCTATTTTCAACTTTCTGAGGAAGTGTAGTTTTAATATTTTTAACAGTAACACTCTATTTTGGGAGTCCTGGTGCGGCACTGTAGGATAAGCACTGGGCTGCTAATCACAAGGTCAGCGTTTTAAACCCACAGCCACTCCTTGGAAACCCTATAAAGGGTTGCTATGAGTCAGAATCGACTCGACGGCACTTAGCAACAACACTTTATTTTATATGTGTCCATTCTTAATAAACATGTGCTGCTTTTCTAATAAATCATACTTTTTAGGGTAAAAATTAAATGTGCATTTCCGTGCAATGGTATTCAATTGATGAAGTATCTGAAATATAAGCATCTTACCTAGAATGTCACATGGATCCTGATGATAACGTGAGCACAAGGCTTCAGTTTCAGGAGGTGCAAGGAGACAACGTGGATGCCAGGGCTTTCCATGTACTGAGACACAAATATGATCATATAACGTGTCTATCCTCTCAGCTTTGTTGGTTGTTATGACATATCGATCTCTTTTAACAGACAGCATGAATTAGCTGTAATACAGGTGCTTATTAGAAAGTGTAACTGCAAGCCCATTGTCACATAAGAAACACCAATACCCCCATTAAGAGAAATTCAATTTCATTTATTAAAATTTAAAATAGCAGAATTTGTTATTACATAAACTACATCTTGCTATCCAAATATTCTAAAATCCATCCCTTAATTAAACAAGGAGTTGGGTTCCATGATATTATTGATCTGACTTGTATTAGAATGTGACTATCAGCAACCAAGTTAAAGAATCATTATATGAAAAAAAAATATGAAAACCATTATTTGATTAAAACATTTCAAAGATGTTAGTTACATATACGTCTCTTATGGAAGAAATTTCATCCTGACTTAATACCACCAGCAGTTTGAAAAATTCTCCAGAAGAATTCATTTGTTTTCATCTTATGGATTTGATCAATGGATTGGCCATATCTGGATCTTTTTTCTGATTACTCTTGCTCAGCTGGGAGCCAAAAGAATAGCCCAGCTGCAGTTAATGTGTGGGTCAATGTGGTATGTGCTCTTAAACAGAATTTCTTGGCTCAATTTTATATTCTCACCCATGTTTTCCTTTTTTCTCTTCTTTTTGTTTTCTTCCTGTTTTTTTATTTAAAAAAATAATAATCCACTAGAGTATTGCATGTGTCTGGAAACAAATCAATTAGGACAGAAGACCGTAAGGAAAACCCAGCAGCATGCCACCTCCCAGTTCTCTGCCTCTACCCCCACCCCACTCCTCAGATGCAACCTCTTTTAACTGTTTGTTTTGGGTTCTTTTAGCAGTTACCTCCATAAATCAAGATAAGAGGCTCCATTTCTCAATTTATCAACTTGAGATATTATCTCTAGACACCTTAATATGAAAAGGGAGGATTTAGCTCATTTATTCTTACCCTCTTCCAAGCGTTTTATACTTATATTATTATTTTTAGTTCTGCGAGTCTTACCATTGCAAAATAAAATACTGTGTGAACCTTTTAATCAGAGATTCCTACCTCCAATTTTTTAAGCCTATATAGTCTTGTGAGCTGCCCAATTTTACAAAAACAAAGACAAGGAACAATAAAGATGCAAGAGCAATAAGGTCAAAAAGTCTTTATGAAGAATTCAAAGTGAAATCATAAAGGAGTCTTCCAAAACATAAAAGACAAGAACACAGGCTAGGTAGGTCTCAGACATTAAGGAAGCTAGAAGTTTTAACACAATGTCAGCTTCATTTATGGTTCAATTTAACATGTGAGCTTAAATGTGATGTTTGAATAATGAGTTGCAGATATCTACCCTGATGTCCAGGTAAATTCCTTTCGAGGCTTTTTGTGATTACTTTAAGCCTTCATTCCAAAATGTTTCCTAAATTATTTAAGGCTCATAAGCACTCCCCCTTTCCTATATATAGAAAAGCTTTCGCTCCATCTCATCACTTCTTGATTTCCGCCTAGATGTTACTGTGAGGACTCAGTCGCGTGGACTTCTGTGAGGTACGGATTACAGGTCTGTCTCCAGATCATGATTAACTTGGTGACCCCCTCCACATGGGAAACCTTAGAGAAGAGTATAATGGTTGTTCTGGCAAAGAGAACATCAACAGTAGTAAGCTGCTTTTAGCCTCCCACTACTCGAAGCCAGCCACAAGCTGGAGTCTTGAGGGCAAGTACAGCCACAAAACTAGTGGCCATAGAGAGGCATCTGAATCTTGGTGACACCAAGTATGTTTCATTACAACTGTACTCATTCCCATTCCAACCTCTGCTGAGAATTTGTCTTTCTACTCCAGATAACCCAAGCCATGGTATTTTCAATAACCTCATATGCATATAAAACCTGGACAGTAAATAAGAAAGACCGTAGAAGAATTGATGCATTTGAGTTACGGCGTTGGAGGAGAATATTGAAAGTGCCATTGTCTGCCAAAAGAACAAACAGATCAGTGTTGGAAGAAGTGCAGCCAGAGTGCTCCTTAGAGGCTAGGATGGCCAAACATCGTCTCTCATACTTTGGACATATTGTCAGGAGG
>NW_006408583.1:6571958-6576645 GCF_000296735.1 Chrysochloris asiatica
TTCTCTACTCTGGGCCTCTCAACCCTGAAGCTCTTAAGCATTGTTATTATTATTATTATTTTCTTTGTTGTTGTTGTTGTTGTTAAGTGCCGTCGAGTCGGTTTCGACCCATAGTGACCCTGAACAGGGTTTCTGAGGCTGTAAATCTTTACGGGAGCAGATCGCCTCATCTTTCTCCCGCGGAGCAGCTGGTAGTTTCGAACTACTGACCTTAAGGTTCGCAGCCCAATTCGTAACCACTTTTTCTTTAGGGGGTTTTATTTCCTTCTGACACTCTTGAGCATCCCTAGGCCGCCAAGAACTGAAACTTGAGCAACTAGGACATGGCGGCACTATAGGCTAAGCACTGGACTGCTAACTGCAAGGTGGTGGGTGGTAGTTGCATGCTATCCAGTCAGTTCCAACCCATAGTGACCCTGTGTGGTGTTTCCAATGCTATAAATCTTTATGGGAGCAGAAAGCCTCATCTTTCTCGACCACAAAGCAGCTGGTGGATAGGCAGTTCAAACCCACCAGCAGGTCTGTGGGAGAAAGTTGAGACTTTGTGCTCCCAGAAAGATTGGAACCTCCATACAGGGTCATCAAAAGCCAGAATCGACTCAATGGAAGTGAGTTTGAGTTTTTTGTTTGAAGACATGATGCCCACCAGAGGCTTTTAAACTTTACTTTGCTTAATAATCATTTGATAGGTGATTAGAAATGCTGGTTCTTGTGCCAGACTAGTCAATACAGTGTGTCAAAGCAGAGACCAGGAAATCTATTTTCAAGCAACCCAAGTGATGCAAAGCAAGATGGTCTCAGATCTAAGTGCCTACCCCACCTCCAAAATCCAAAATTGGGGTGTGTCCAACTCATGGTAATCCTATAGACGGAGTATAGTTGCCCAATAGGGTTTTCAAGACTCTAATCTTTCTGGTAGCGTAGTGGTTACGAATCGGGCTGCAAACCTTAAGGTCAGCGGTTCGAAACTACCAGCTGCTCCGCGGGAGAAAGATAAGGCTTTCTACTCCTCTAAAGATGTATACCCTCGGACACCCTGTACAGGGTCGCTATGGGTCGGAACCGACTCCACGGCACTTAACAACAACAACGACAATCTTTATGGGAAAGGGGTCCTGGTGGCACAGTGGTCAAAGCGCTCGGTTACGAACCTAAAGGGCAGTGGGTCAAACCTTTCAGCCCATTTTGAAGAATAAGATATGGCAATCTGCGTTCATAGCCTTGGAAGTCCAATGGGGCAATTCTACTCTGTTTTACCGGGTTGCTCTGAGGCAGAATCAACTGACAACAGAGGGTCTGGTTTTTGGTGGGTTGATTTTTATGAAAGTAGACTGCCACATCTTTCTCCCACAAAGCAGCTGGTAAGTTCGAAATTTTGGGGCTACTTTTGATTAGTAGCCAAACGTTTAATTACTGCGCCACCAGATCCCTTTGACTAAAGGGCAGAATCTAAAGGAAAGAAACCGTCAGAAAACAAAATTCCAGGGGCAGCAGAGTGACCAGATCTCAAGTCCCTGAAATTCCTGGCAGTCCCACACCCAGCTCCACATTTCAATCCCCCACCCCCGCCCTGCCTCCTCCTTTTTCTCCCCCTGTTGTGATTGCTAAGTGCGGTGAAGTCGGTTCCAACTCAGAGCGAAAGAGGAAAGCAAACAGGCGCACCACCCCTGCCCTCACCCCGCGCAGGAGGCTCCGCTCCCCTGGGTTCATTAACCACTCTTACAAACCGCTCATCAAGCAAAAGGGAAAGTTCCCTGTCTGGAAAACTCTCTGGGAAGTCCAGGGTAACATTTCCTCTTTGAAAGCTCTTCACTAAGATTTTTCCCAGGGCTGCACTTGAGTGAAAGCCTCAAAGGAAATTACCACTTAAATTAGCCAGGATGTGCGGGCTGCCTGTTTGGCCTCCGCCGAGCAGCAGGCAGCGCAGGAAACTAACAAGCCTGGCAGCCGATGGTGCGGGAGGCTGCAGTGAACCGCCACGAGGGCAAGGGGTGCGTGCTCGTGTGTTCGTGGGCCTGGACCTGGAGGGTCAAGTGGCGTGGCGTGGAGGGTTAGAGGACCGTGGGAGAGGTATGCACGCTGGCGGTAGGGTGGGTACCAGGGCGTGGGGTGTCTTGGGGTTGTTGGTGTTGTTAAGTGCTAAAGAGTCGGTTCCGAGCTTGAACCGCCGACCTTGCAGTTCAAACGGGGCTTTGCAGTCTGATGCATTAACCCACAGCGCCACACCAGGACACCACTTGGGGCTGGGGGGTAGGGGGAGCGCTCAAATGTGTGTATGCATAAGTAGAAGGTCCTGGGCTTGGGAGGGAAGGGGCAGAGTGTAGACTTGAGGAGAGCGCTGGGCTACCTCAGGACTGAAGATATACAAACCTTTCAGTGCCTTGTCAGACCTGGATCTGAGAAAATAATAGGGACCCAGCCACCTTGGCTTGGAACCTACCCTAATTAATGGGTGCAAGGAGCTCACACAGACACAAGATTGTTGTTGTGAAGTGCCGTTGAGTTAAGTCCAACCCATAGCAACCCTGTATAGGGTTTCCAAGGAGTAGCTGGTGAGCTTGAACCACCGACCTTGCGGTTCAAACAACTTTGCAGTCTGTCGCATTAACCCACAGCGTCACACAGCCAGAAGGTAGGCTCTGAGAAATCAACAAGGTATTTGTCTTCTTTTTTCAGTCCTTTACCATTCAGGTACCATAAAACTCACCATTTGAAAGTGTACAACCCATTGGTTTTTTCATATAACCACAAGGTTGTGTTATCTAATTCTGATCACGACTATGTAATTCCAGAACGTTTTTCTCATCTGGAAAAGAAACTCCAGAAGCATTAGCAGTCACTCCCCATTTCCTCTCCACCAGCGGTGACAGCCAGGAATCTGCTTTCTCTCTCTCTGGATTTACCTAGTCTGGACATTTGTGTCTGCCTTCTTTCAGTTAGCATGTCTTCAAAGGTCAACCATGAGGACTATATTCCTCATGGTTATATATACGGTTGTTGTTGGTAAGTGCCACTGAGTAGGTTCCAACCCATAGTGACCCTGTATAGGGTTTCTGAGGAGCAGCTGGTGATCTTGAACTGCCGACCTTGAAGTTCAAATGGCTTAGCAGTCTGGCGCATTAAGCCACAGCGCCACACCAGGACTCCGGTTATATATACATGGTTGAATATTGTCCCACTAGATGACTATGCCATATTTTGTTTATCCTTTCATCTCTGGATGGACATATGCAGGTTGTTGTAGTTTTTTGAATAGTGCTGCTATGAGCATTTGTGTACATGTTTTTGAGGTTTCCTTTCGATTAAATGTATACCTCGGAGTGGAATTGTTAGGAGTCTTGGTGTGATGCTGAGGGTTAATACGCTTAACAAAAACAACAACAACAATGTAGTAACGCTGAGTTGCCATGTTGTTGTTGCTATTAAGTGCCGTCAAGTCATTCTGACTTATAGCATCCCAGTATAGGCTTTCCAAGAAGTCACTGGTGAGTTTGAACCAGTGACCTTGTGGTCAAACTGACCTTGCAGTCCTGAGCTTATCCTACAGCGCCACACCAGAAGTCCTGTGACCCAACAATTTACTCCTAGGTATTCTCAGGGCTGGACTCCTGGTGTGGTGCTGTAGGATCAAGCACTGGACTGCGAACCACAGGATGGGCAATTCAAACCCACCAGACGGCTGTGAACCGTAAGGTCAGCAGTTCGAAACTACCAGCTGTTCCGCAGAAGAAAGATGAGGCTTTCTGCTCCTGTAAAGATTTACAGCCTCGGAAACCCTGTACATGGTCGCTATGAGTCGGAACCGACTCAACGGCACATAACAACAACAACAACAACAGATGCTACTTGGAAACTCTATACAGGGTCATTACGGGTTGGAAACAACCCGAAGGCACTTAACAACAACATGGTAACTAAGTGAATCCTGGTGGGACATTGGGTTAAACATTAACCAAGGGTCATGGGTTCATACCCATCAGCTGCTCTGAGAAAAAGATGAGTCAGTCTGCTTCTGTAAAGATCTGTAGTCTCAGAAACCCTAGGTAGCAGTACTACTGTACCCTATAGGGTCATTATAAGTGGGAATAGACTGGAAGGTAGTGGGTTTTTGGTTTAGTTTTATTTTAAAGATAACTCAATGTTTAACCTTTTGTATGAATGTGGTTTTACTTACCTCTGGCCCCAGTTGTTAGCTCAGCTCCTGATACATTGCCTGACGAGTGAAGGAATTGAAGAGTGGATGGATGGATGGATGGATGGATGGATGGATGGATGGATGGATGGATGGACGGACTGATTGATAGGTGAGTGGGTGGATGGATAGATGGATGGGTGAATAGGACTAGGAATCAAATGACGTTTTAAGCTCTGAGTGTAGATACATTTTATATACTATTAAAAGCAATACACATCAGATTCCTAAATCATGACAGCAGCATTTCTTACTCTAGGATCTATGGAAGAACTGTTATAATAGTTGCTGTTCGGTGCCCTCAAATTGGTTCCAACTCCCAGCAAACCTGTGTACCTGGACCAAGAAGCAGTTGTTTCGAACAGAGCATGAGAACACTGAGTGTTTAAAATTGGGAAAGGTGTGCGACAAGGTTGTGTTCTTTCACCATACTTATTCAACCTGTATGCTGAACAAATAATACAAGAAGCTGGGTTCTATGAAGAAAAACGTGGC
>NW_006408583.1:6577400-6579468 GCF_000296735.1 Chrysochloris asiatica
AAATCTGTCCACTACGGGTGATCCTGCTGGTGTTTGAAATACTAACGGCATAGTTTGCACCATCAGAGCAACACATAACCAACACATCAGTACAAACAAGTACAGGTGGTGGCAATTACAGGGAGTCCCTAGGTTCTAAATTAGATCTCTTCCTAATTGTGTCTAAGAATGTATACATAAGTCAGATAAGGTGCTAAAAGTTCTTATCTTGCTTTACTTTGGTTCAATAAAAGGCTGAAAGTCTTTTCGGTTGTTTAAAAACCACAAGTCCAGCAAATAAAAGTGATTGTGATGCAAAATTGTGATGCTAGGAATTGTTTCAATCTTTTTGATGTGAAGGCAAATTTACATAACATTAAAGTATAAGTAGGATTGCTGATGTGGCAATGTAGGATAAGCACTGGACTGCTAAACCCAAGGTCGGGGATTCAAACCCACCAGCTGCTCCTTGGAAATTCTTTACAGGGTCACTATGAGTCAGAACTGACTCAGTGGCACTTAACAATAACAAAAGGGTAACTAATTGTGGGAAGAAGGAGCCCCGGTAGCTGGTATTGTAATTGAGCTACTAACCTCAAGGTTATCAGCAGTTCAAATCCACCAACCCCTCCCCAGGAGCAAGAGAAAGCTTTCTGCTTCTGTAAAGATTTACAGCCTCGGACACCCTATACAGGGTCACTATGAGATGGAACATTCTGGATGGTATGCACCACCACCACCAACTCCACTAGTTGTAGTAAATGGGACTTTAGATAATAATAGTAGCAGTAGTAATAGCAATAATATATAGTAGTGGTGTCACTTAGGTGACCTTTTTATGGATCAGATACTGCAGTAAGCACCTGACTTGCTTTAGTCCATTTGATCCTCAAAGCTACCCCAGAAAACAGGGAGCCAGAAATCAGGTGACCGAGAAAGGAACAGGGCTTAGCCAGAAAGTAGCAGTCCGCACAGGATTTTCTGGGCTGTGGCACAGCCAGCCCCTCTTCACCAGGTTCACAGCAGGGGTAGGGGGTCCGCAATTAGATGGAAGTGGAAAGGTGAAGGTGCTGATGGTTTCAAACCTGACACTGCCCACAACACCACCCCAGCTGTTGCATTTTTCCTTGGAATAGGGAGAATCCTGCCTCTCCTGTACTTGTGAAGAAGCATCAGCTGGAATTTGGCTCAGACGCCTCCTCCCTTCATAAGCATAAATGTCACTAACATTAATGGGTGTTGCCCCTCTACCTAAAAGGGAACATAAGCTTCTAAGTGCTGGGAAGGAGCCTGAGAGACCCCATTCCCACCATTCCTCAGCTGTGTGACTCCTTGCCCACAGATCTCTGTTGGTCCACAGAGGCCTCTCTGCAATACTAACATTTGGTTTTTGTTGTTGTTAAGTGTCTTTGAGATGTTTTTGACTCATAGTGACCTGGTATACGGTTTTCTCCCACAAGTGGCTGGTGGGCTTGAACCGTGGACCTTGTGGTTTGCAGTCCAGTGTTGATCATATGGAGTTACTATACTCCCTTTCTCCACTGATCATGATGTTAATTATTGATTCAGCTGTGAGGATTTTTGTTTTCTTTGCACTGGAATGCAATCCATATTGAAGGCTGTAGTCTTTGAGCTTCATCAGTATTTTAAGTCCTCTTCACTTCCAGCAAGCAAGGTTGTATCATCTGCATCTGGCAGGTTATTGAGTCTTCCTCCAATCCTGATGCCATACTCTTTTTCATATAATCCAGTTTCTCAGATTAGTTGCTCAGCATACAGATTGAATAAATATGGTGAAAAGATACAACTTTGACACACACCTTTCCTGATTTTAAAAAAATACAGTAGCCCTTTAGTGTTCTCAAATTATTGCTGTATTTTTGCACAAAAAGCATGTACTATACAGGTTCTTGCATACTGTGCAACCCCCCTTACATTAGCTTCCTGTGAACACTATACACATTATTGTTGTTGTTGTTGTTGTCAGGTGCCATCAAGTCGGAACCGACTCATAGCGACCCCATGCACAGCAGAACGAAACAATGTCCGATCCTGGGCCAACCTCACTACCGCTGACACACTTGAGTGC
>NW_006408583.1:6580708-6594167 GCF_000296735.1 Chrysochloris asiatica
GAACTGCTGACCTTAAGGTTCGCAGCCCGATTCGTAACCACTACGCTACCAGAGCTCCTTTTTCTCATTATAGCGTCATTAAAAATTGGAATCGATTCAACAGCAGCAGGTTTTTGGTTTGTTTTGAGTTTTATACATGTATTTAAGGAGTCGTATGTGGCACTCGAGGATTAGCACTGAATTGTGAACCAAAAATCGGCAGTTCAAACCCACCAGCTGCTCCTCAGAAACCCTAACAGGGTCTCTATGAGTCTGAACTGACTCAATGGCATTTAACAACAACAATTTAAGGAGTGTGGGATGAAACAGTTAAGCATGCAACTGCTAACCAAAGGCTGACAAGTGAGAACCATCCAGTGGGTCCACAGGAGAACACTCTGACAATCTGCTTGTGTAATGCTTACAGCCACCCTGATGCTGACTCAGAGCGACTCCCTCGACTAACAACATAGATGCATGCGGTCTTGACTGTCAGAAAAACTGTACCCCAGTCCAGTCCCCATCCCTTTTGGGAAGGGCCAATTCCTGCACCTTGTCAAGATGTGGCAGGTCTGGGACCTGATAGGTTTTGTAGTCCCTCAGCAGAACCTTTTTTCTTACTCCCAGTATCATGAGATGATAATATTCTGATTCACCTGGGCTGAAACTGCCTTTTGTTGTTGTTGTTGTTGTTGTTTTAAGACCTGGTGGCCCACCCAGCTCTGGGCTCAATCAAAAGGTTGGCAGTTGGAACTTACCAACCAGTCCTTGAGAGTAAGATGTACTTTCTCCAGAGAAAGATACCTCCTGATACATCCAAAATATGTAGGCGAAGTCTTACCCGCCTCTTTTCTAAGCAACATTCTGGCTGTGCAGAAAAATGACCAACCCATAACAGCTATAAATTTGTATGGAAGCTGGCAGTCTCATCGTCCTCATGTGGAGTGGCTGATAGTTTGAAACACCAACCATCCGGTTAGTAGCCCAAAGCTTAATCCACTAGCCACCATAAAGATCACAGCCTTGGAAATCCTATGGTGCAGTTCTACTTCTCCATCCTACGAGGTCTCCTCTATGAGTGGAACTTGACTCAGTGTCAGTGGGTTTGGTTTGGGTTCCATAGCTTTGCCTCCAAGTCATTGCTGCTGAACTGTAGCCCCATTATTAGATATGCACACCTGGCCATGATTGGATGACATTTGAAAAGAATGGTGCGAAAGCTCCTGGAGCGAACGCGAACAGCTGGCAACAGGAACGCTGGCACTGCAGAGCAGGGTCATTGCTAAGGCCTGGTGAGATCCTGTCCCAGTGAGTGGCGACGTGGCCAGGCAGGCTCTCCATGAAGGGAGGTGCTGAAAGGCGAGCCACTAACTACAGCCAAGAGACAGGGAGACAGAAAATGGTGACATCAGACAAAGGGACAGGAAGAAAAAGCCGAAGAACAAAAGTGTTCTCTCCCTCTGCAGTGGGGAAGGAGCCGCTGCCAGGGACCCCCAACTCAGTCCTCTTCCGCCATCTAGTGGCCATGATGTGTGACTAGAGCACAAACTGTGGCGGGTCTCTTGGATTCCGGAGTGCCCTGCATGCAAATCCACGTCCTGGTTCGTGCTCCTTGACACAAAGGGTAACGTGAGCTAAAACCGCGACCAGAAAAGGTGACCCTTTTCCGAGAAAAGACTTTGTTTTTATCTGAAAGACTGTGCAATTAAAACACAGATGGTTGTGACACTCAATCTGCATGTTATTGGGTTTGGGATTGGAAAAGTCATCAGTCTTTCAAAGGGTTTACATGTGTAGCACTTAATTAACATGTCCGTCTGGGAAAGTCAGTTTGTTATTAATAAAGACTGTTTGTTACTTCCGATTTCTAATACTATCCAGAAGCCAGGCATTCTATAAGCTTTGAAGAGAAGGGGGACACCGTCCACATGGATCTATGGGTCACTCCTGGGGGAGGGAGGGAGCTCTCCCATCCTTGAATGAGCAGCTTAGGGGCAATGATGGCTCTTCGGTGGGTGTGTGCACACCTCCCATGCAGGGGTTGTTATTGTGAAGTGCAGTCTAGTTCTTCTGACTCACAGCGACCCTGTATAAGGTTTCTGATGAGCTTCTGAACTCCCGACCTTGTGGTTATCCTACAGAGCCACAGCAGTACGCCTCCATTTGGGAGACCCCAAGGTTCAATTCCCAACATTCAAGCACATCTCCCATCCCCACCTCGGGTCGGTCAGTGGCGCTTTACCAGTTCCCATGATGCTGAATACAATTCTGGAGCACTTCCATACTAAAATGGACTAGGAAGAGACGTCTGGTGATCAAGTTCTGAAAATCAGACAGGGGCAACAAAATTAGCTAATTACAAAATACAGATTCTAGCCATTTAATTTTTTCCCTGAAGATTTTCCCCATTCTTAAATATGAAATATTCTTAAATACAAGATTTGATTGGTTATCAAATCTTGGAGTTATTATTAAATGATAAAGAACGAATGTGTTGGAGATTAAATATATGGGTTCATACAGGGATCTGTATATACATACATACACACTGCTGTTGTTAAGTGCCTTCCCATTGATTCCCACTCATGGTGACCCTGTATAGGGTTTCTGAGGAGTGACTGGTGGGTTTGAACCGCCAACTTTGCAGTTCAAACCGACCTTGCAGTCCTGTGCTTTATCTTACAGCACCATACAAAGACTCATAAATAAATATGAGTCCTGGTGTGGCATTAGGTTGGTTTTAACTGCAAGGTCAGCGGTTCAAACTTACCAGCTACTCTTGGAAACCCAATACAGAGTGGCTATGGGTTGGAACCAACTCGACGGCACTGAACAGCAACAGCAATATATAATATATGTCATTGCTGTTAAGTGCCGTCCAGTGGGTTCCAACCCATGGAGACCCTGTATAAGGTTTCTGAGGAGTGGCTAGTGAGCTTAAATTTCCTATCTTGCGGTTCAAGCCACCTTTGCACTACAGCGCATTAACCCACACTAGGATTCCATATTATATATTTGCATATACATAATATTATATATATATAATATATATTATTGTTGTTCAGTGCCATTGAGTCAGTTCCAACTCACAGAGAACTTGTGTAAGGTTTCCAAGGAGCGGCTGGTGAACCGACGTTGTGGTTCAAACCGACCTTGTGGTCCAGTGCTTTATCCACAGCATCACACCAGGGCTCTGATATATATCTATATCCGTTCCACAGGAGACAGAGGAAGCTTTTTGCTCCAGTAAAGATTTACAGGCTTGTAGAATGTGCCCTTGGGTTTAAATGATTATATATTCCTGAGTGTTTTTGTGTACATTAAACAAACAAACAAACAAAAGGAATAGAAGCAAATGCTGTTGAATGATGATGCATGGAGGGGAATGTAATCATTGCAGTGAAATGAAATATGATAGGATGAGAACAAAACTGGTGTTCTCCCATGTAAAAGTCACAATAAAACCTTAAAAAAAAAAAAAAAAAAGATTTACCACCTTTGAAACCCTACATACAGTTGCTATGAGTTGGAACCAACTTGATGGCAGTACGTTTAGGTTATATATATATATATATACACACACACACACATATATATATATCATTAAAATATGCTTATCCTTGCCACAGCCCATACTTGCTACCTCTTAATTATCTGCCTATACCCCCAAACTTCTCACTTGTGTTAGATTTTAAGAGAAGTCAATAAAGATAACCTCTCAAAACTCCATTTCTCCATGTCTATATATGCTAGAGGAAAACAATGTAGAGATCTAACAGCAGTTGCTCTCTCCAGCTAGTGTGGGATTATCCAATAAGCAAGATAAGCATGAGCTTACTTGTGCTTACTTACTGATCTGTAGTGAAGCATTTTCAACACATTAAAGATTCTGTTTCCAGGTCTGACTGGCATCTGTCTCTCTCACAATCCCACAGCACCTTCTTACAGAATCAAAGCCCTTTCAAATTTGCAATCCCTGACAGGGATGGAGTACCCACAAGGCAAGTAATCACAAGTAAGCCCGTGCTTACATTGTTTACTGGGTAATCTGCCTGTCTCCAGTCTCTCTTCATTCTTCCCTAGGTCCTTAAAATGTATGTAGTATTGGCTGACCAGCAAGTACAATCCAATGCGCAAAAGATCTGAAGCTTGTTCCACAGCACTTTTGTACAGGTTGTGGCACTGTAGGATCAGCACTGGACTGCTAACCACAAGGTCGGCAGTTCAAACCCACCAGCCACTACTCAGGAACCCTATACAGGGTTGCTATGAGTCAGAACCAATTTGACAGCACTTAACAGCAATGTAGAGTTACTGGTCATTCTGGGGGTGATAAGGTTGGCTCCTAAAACAGAGGATCTGAGGATGCTTCAGAAATTCAATGGCATTTTCTGGGGCCCAGAGTCCCCAGGGAATTGAATCCACTTGATGCCTGACCTCCAAGTGCACCATGCGGCACCGGTGAGGAGCTGGATGGCTCTGTGTGTGCTCCATTCAAAGGCCTGATTCTTTGCTGTAAGAGCCAAAAGAGCTGGAGGATAGCAATTACAGGGCAGACAATGGACTCTCAAGGAGGTGGGAGAGCAGGAGAATGTCATGTTGGGGACATTGGCGGTTGCTCTGGTGAAAAAGGTGCAGTATTTCACTTTGTTTTGTGATTTACGCTCAGAGACTCATTGTTCTTTTCTCTCCATTTGTTTACCCCACACCCAACCTTAGGAAATAAACTGTGGACAAAGAAAGGTATTCATCTTAAACCAAATGACAAGGCATCCCAATTGGTAGCGCTTGAGTGAGAGTCTGTTGGGAAGGAACTTTTCAAAGCAGAGCTGCTTTGATTCACAGTGGTATTTAATATGGGTTTTTCTTGCAAATCCTTCTTCTAAAGTATCAGCCCCAAATGGGGTACTATAGCATGAAATGAGCAAATGCGGTTGTCACACTGCCATCCTTCTCCCATGTGCTCCAGGATTATAACAAAGTCAAAGTTAACAGGAGAATGTCATTGCAGTAGCTTCAACCTGGAGGGCATCTAGCAAGCACTGAGCACCCTGCATCCCACTATGATGGAGTCAAAGGACTCAATTAGCAATGGACACATGACTGAGTCAACATTCTGGAAGACTCGGGGGAGAATAGTAATAAGGGAGGAGCAGGAAGCAAAGTAACTGCTAATCAAGGTGGTCTGGGGTGGTCAAGTCAGCCCCCAAATAGCCACATGGCAGAGTTCTTGAGAAGGGAGCAACTGATGTCTGAGGCTGGGGGTGGGGTGGAGGGTGACATGACTTTCCACTTTTCAGTTCAGCGAGCTGAGAAAGACTTACTAACTGTACACTCCCATTTCTGTTTGCAAATAGCCCAACTAGAAACCCTATCACCTGAGCTTACTGTTGGCCCCTTAAAGAGAAAGCATGGCTAGCTAGGTGCCCTACTTCCTCAAGGGCTTGGTTGGGGCAAAAACCGAACGAGCATTTCTTTTCTCTCATGACTGTTGACACCCATTTTCTTCTAGAGATGATCTCAACCCCCTATTAACTGTAGGGATTTGCTTGGGATATTGTTTCATCCAGAGACAGCCACAACAATCTCTCACAATTCTCCCATGTGACTGTGGGTGAGCCTGTGACTGCTTCAACCAAGAGCACAGCAGAAGTGATGCTGTTTGACTGCCAGGTGACAAGGCACTCACTGATGTGGGCCAGGGTGGGTAGGTGGTGTAGAGGGCCAATGCTCAGAAAGCTTCTGAGAGGGAGGGTCACTTTCCCTCCTCACCTTGGCTCCTCCATTCTAAGATGTTGCATATGTAAGGAGCACCATCAATTCAATGGTAATCCCTGGGTGGTGCAAAGAGTTAAGGTGCTCAGCTACTAACCAGTAGGTTCAAATCCACCCAGAGGAGCCTTGGAAGAAAGATCTAGCAATCTACTTCCTGAAAATCAGCTGTTGAAAACTCAATGGAGTACAGCTCTCCTCTGATATGCATGGGTCACTATGAGTTTTGGAATCACCTCAGTAGTACCTCGTTTCACTGGTTTAATTAACTCAATGAAGACTTTTAGGGAACAAATGCTATCATGTTGACTGTGTCATCTATGATTGCTGTGGCTGCTGTTAAGTGCAATTGAGTCTATTCCCAACTTATAGCAACCCTGTATAGACTTTCTGAGAAATGAAAGTCAGGGTTTGAACTCTGAAAGTCAGGGGTTCATGGAGTCTGGATGTCCTTTGCCCATACTTTCGGAGTGCACTGAGAGACATCTTTGACTACAGAACTTGCCATAGTTCTTGTATTTCATGCATTTGCTTCACATTTAACTATTTCTCATCTCTGATTAAATGCATTATTAAAAAACATTAAAATATGAAGAAAATGCATGAAATACAAGAACTACGGCAAGTTCTTTAGTTAAAGATAACTCTCAATGCATTCTGAATGTGTGAGCAAAAGTCTTCCAGACTCCATGAACCCCTGACTTTCCTTGTGTGAGCAGGGAGGGCTGACTTACCCACTAAGCCCGCCACCTAGGGCTTCCAGTCCTTCGATTAAGTGCCATCGAGTCCCTTTGCAGCTCATAATGACCCTCTGTGATGGAGTAGGACAGAACCATAGGATTTTCTTAGCTGTTATCTTGATAAGAACAGACTGTCCCGTTTTCTCCCACAGAACCACTGGGGGGATTCAAACTATCCACCTTTCAGCTAGCAGCCAGGCACTTCACAATTTGCTCCTCAAGTACTCTTTACAGTGCTTCTAGGTCCTCAAGAAAATGAATTACTGTTTTTTTCATCAGAAGGAAAAAATGAACTTTGGGGTCAAACAAAATGTTTTAATACACAATTGTCATTTACTCCTTACACCAGTGCAATCATAAAACATCACTTCTAATCTTTTTTATAGGAAAGACACACATGGAAGGTATCATGTCACCCCATGTGCAACTGAGTTGTCTCATTGTTCCAAAGGATCCTCTCCAGGCTAACATTCCTTTTGCTCTTTCCATCTCCAGATCCCAAGACGCCTCTGGAAATGGATCCCAGCAGGTACTTCTTCCACTCAGTACTTCCATGTCCTGAGTCTAGATGGCTCCATTGCTCTAACGTTTGCTGTACGCTGTGCTGTAATTTACAATGACTGTTACAATGCTCCACAGATGTCTCTGTTGGGGCAGGCAGAGGTTATTTTTTCGGTGGAGATGGTGTGTAGCATGCACAGCTGGAGGGAGGCCTGGGATTTTTCATCGTTGTCATTCTTTTAAACCCTCAGTCCCTGAGGATAATCTATGAAAAGCAGAGCCTGGCCATTTGAAGTGATCCTTGAATTATTGAACATGCTGGGCCTGCATGAAAAATGTAAATGTCTAAGAAAATAAATAGGGTGCATAGAAAGATTTTATTGAATTCTCCCAATCAGGGAAGAACAGTCAAGAACTGCTTTTTTTTTTTTTTTTTTTAAAGCATCACAGGAGGTCCCGGTGATGTTAGGGGATCTCTTGTCTCCCTTGAAAATAATGGACTCAAATATTTAGGTACAAGCTAGCAGAAAACACACAACTCCCTGAAGCAATTTCCTACTTATAAGACGACTTATAAAACTTTTGAGAGGAGTGGCATTTTCACTTTCAAAATGCATAGCCTAGATTTTAGATAAGGTGGTTTCTCAGGAAATGATGAAAAAAAAAGGCTGAATCACCCAATTTTGTTTTCTTTACTTGGGGAAGGACACATATGCAAATGTGTGTAAATAGAAGCAGATGAAGCAAGGTGGGTTTAAAGAGCTTAAAAAAACCACTCTTAGGACCCTAGGGGCATGAGGGTCATTTTTCATATTTCTGTTTTTAATTTGTGCCTACGTGCATAACCATCAAAACTACTAGCTGTCAATTCATCTCGACCTCAGGGAAACCTCATGCATGTCAGAGCAGAACTGGGCTCCATACGGTGGTTTTCATTGACTGATTTTTTTTTGGAAGTAGATTGCCACACCTTTCTTCTGAGATGCCTCTGGATGGACATGAACCACCAACCTCTTGGTTAGCAGTCAAGTGATTGATGTCCGTACTACTCATAGAACTCTCCCTTCTTTAGGGGAATCTTTTCTCCCAGAGCTATAAGTTGTGATGTTTATTGTGTGTATTTCTACTTTATCTCAAATGTGTTGCTGTCCTGGTGTAGAGATGCATAATTCACTGGGCTGCAAGGTCAGTCTGAACCACAAGGTCGACAGTTCAAACCCACCAACTGCTCCACGGAAACCCTATACAGGGTTGCTATGAGTCAGAACCAATTTGACATTTAACAACAACAACATTTATTTTACTGACATCCCATGTGAGACAATTTCATGGCTCTTTTTAAATTCCTCCCTTGCCCTTCCATTTCATTTTCAATAGAGATTGTATCAACATAAGAGGTGAATTACTGTGCCCAAGATTTGCGTTAAGTGGTATATTGCCATCATCTTCCAACGCATAATAAAATGGTACATTTTCTATGTGACTGTATTAAAGAAGGCTGAGGATCCTGCTCAGTCCTTGTTCTCGTGGTGCCTCTCTTTGGGTCTGTTTGTCAACTGAGCTGGAGTCAGTGGGAGCAAACAGACGCCAGCATTATTCTACTGCATAACTACCCACTGTAACTCTGCTCTGCAAAATCAGCCCCTCAGTACAAGCTCGAATACATTCCATAGCATCCCAGGTACTTTCCAATTATATGAATTCTCCCATAACTATCAAATAATTAAAATCCTATCCAGTATGATATCAAAACTTCAACCTTTGACCGTGGTCTATGACAGCAAGGAGAGGACTGCGTGACTCTTCTTTATAGTCCATGTTTTTCCTTCTTGTAGGCTGTCCCTTCAGGAGCCCTTGTGTTGCAATAGTCAAGCGCTCAGGTTGCTGGTTCAAACTCACCCAGTAGTTCCACTGGAAAAAGTCGTGACAATATGCTTCCAGAAAAATTACAGCCACAAAACCCTACAAGGGCAGTTCTATTCTGTCACACGGGATTGCCATGAGTTGAAAACTAAGTCAGCAACAGCTAAACACAACTGTTGTTGTTAAGTGCCTTTGAGTTAGTTCTGACTTCCAGCAAAAGCCTCATCTTTCTCCCATGGAACTGCTGGTGGGCTTGAGCCGCCAACCTTGGCACTTGCAGTCCATTGTTTATCCTATGGTTCCACCGCACTCCCTAACAAAAACAATTGCTGCTATTATTGGTTATTCAAAGTTAGGCCATGGGTAAGAAATGGGGGACTATAGGACCCACATGATTTTACTTGCTTGGACATTGTGATCTGGCAGCAGGAGCTGTGTGTGATGTGTGGTGATATTACAGTGACCCCTTTTTTTAGAGGTCTTGGGGTCTCCTCGAATATCTTCCACCTGGCCACTAGTAGGGAGAGTTGCCAAAATCTGGCAATGCCACATCTGTCTGGTCACTTTGGACCACCTATAGCTAGGTCTCTACCCCTTCACTCAGACGGTGCTCTTGAATGTCTTTAAGATGGCGCCCATCAGGCCCTCCTAAGGCAACCACATCTGAACTCTGAGGAAACCCACTCATGACCCATCCATCATAGGCAGCAGACAGGAAGAGGCAGCAGATTCATACCACTGGACTTCCCTCATCCAAAACAGCAACACGGATGAAGAAGGACACAAAACCTAGAGGGGCTGGAAAGGAGAAAGCAAAGTCTGACTCAGGAGCAGAAGACAGGAAGCTACATTAAATGAATTTAATACCACAAACTATTCAGAGCATAGAAAACAACAGACTATTCTGACTTGGTTTCATAACCCTAGAATAACTACAGTATCAATCAAACCAAGGTGCAAACAACACCAAAACAACAACAACAAAAACTGTACATCATTGGTGAGGATGTGGAGAAACTTAAACTCTCACACATTGCTGGTGGGAATGTAAAATTGTGCAGCTCCTGAAAAAATACTTGTTTGTCAGTTTCTAATAATTTTCCATATATAATTACTGTGTTGTTGTGTTATTTGGTGTCATCAAGTCAGGTCTGAGACTGAATGTCTCATATGCACAACAGAATGAATCACCCAGTGGCCTTGCACCATCCTCACAACCGTTGCTATGCTTGAGCCTACAGCTGCTGCCACTGTGCCAATCCATCTCGTTGGGGGGCATCCTCTTTTATGCTGACCCTCCATTTTACCAAGCAGGGACTTCTCCAGGGACTGGTCCCTTCTGATGATATGTCCAAAGTATAAAACACAAAATCTCTTCATCCTTGCTTCTAACGATCATTCTGGCTGTATTTTTTCCAACACAGATTTATTTGTTCTTCTGGCAGTCCATGGTAGTTTCAATATTCCAACACTGTAAGTCAAATTCATCAATTTTTCTATGGTCTTCCTTATTTATTGTCCAACTTTCACATGCTTATAAGGCAATTGTGTTAGGAACGCCTTAGTCTTCAAACTGATATCTTTGTTCTGGAGCACTTTATATAGGTCTCGTGCAGCATATTTTTGCCAAATGTAATACATGCAACAATTAAGTTGGTGCAGGACCAGGTAGTGCTATGTTCTATTGTACATAGGATCGCTATGAGTCGGTACCAACTCAATAGCACCTAACAACAATACACGGTTTGATTTCTTAACTGCTGCTTCCATGAGTGCTGACTGTGAATCCAAACAAAATGAAGTCTTGGACAACTTCAATCTTTTCACCATTTATCAGGATGTTATTTATTGGTCTATTGTTGAGGATTTTTGTTTTCTTTACATTGAAGTGCAATCCATACTGAAGACTGTAGTTTTTGATCATCATCAGTATTTTAAGTCTTCTTCAATTTCAGCAAGTGAAGGTATATAATCATCTGTTTATCACAGGTTGTTATTGAGTCTTCATCTAATCCTGATGCCACGTTCTTCATATAATCCAGTTTCTTGGATTATTTGCACAGTATACAGACTGAATAAATACGGTGAAAAACTCTGGCACACACCTTTCCTGGTATTAAATCATTCGATTCTGTTCCCTTGTTCTGTTCAAACAACTGCCTTTTGGTCTATGTACAGGTTCCTCATGAGCACAACCAAGTGTTCTGGAATACCCATTCTTCACAAAGTTGCCTATAGTTTGTCATAATCCACATAGTCAAAAGCTTTTGCATAGTCAATAAAGCACAAGTAAACATCTTTCTGATATTCTCTGCTTTCGGCTAAGATGCATCTGATGTGAGCAATGATATCTGTAGTTTCACATCCTCTTCTGAATCCAGCTTGAGTTTCTGGTGTTACCTGTCGATGGACTCTTGCAGCCGTTTTTGAATTATCATCAGCAAAATCTTACTTGCACATGATACTAATGATAGTGTTTGATGATTTCTGCATTCTGTTAAGTCACTTCTTTTTGGAATGGACACATATATGGATCTCTTCCAAACAGTTGGCCAGGTAGCTGTCTTCCAAATTTCTTGCCATAGGTGAGTGAGTGCCTCCAGTGTTGCATTCAGTTTGTGGAAAGATTTCAATTTGTATTCTGTCAATTCCTGAAGCCTTGTTTTTCACCAATCCCTTCAGTGCAGATTGGGCTTTTTCCTTCCATCAGTTCTTGATCATATGCTATCTCTTGAAATGGTTGAACATCAACCATTTCTTTTTGATCCAGCTACTTTGTGTATACCTTCCATCTTCTTGGGATGCTTTCTGCATCATTCAATATTTGCCCATAGAATCTTTCAGTGCTACATATCAAGGCTTGACTATTTTCTTCAGTTCTTCGAGCTTGAGAAATGCTGAGCATGTTCTTTCCTTTTGGTTTTCTAAGTCCAGGTTTTTGCACATTTCATTAGTGTACTTGACTTTGTCTTCCAGAGATTCCCTTTGAAACATTATATTCAGCTCTTTCACTTTCTCAATTCTTCTCATTGCTTTTGTTTCTCTACACAGGAAAATAAGTTTCAGAGTCTCTTCCAACATTCATTTTTGTCTTTTCTTTCTTTCCTGCTTTCCTAATGACCTTTTGCTTTCTTCCTGTATGATGTTCTTGATATCATCCCACAAATCTTCTGGACTTCAGTCATTAGTGCCTGTGGTACCTTGAATTTACTTGATATGACTTTTGTATCCAATGTGTTTTTAATTCCACCAAGTGATTGGTTGTAGTTGTAAAGTGCTGTCCAGTCAATTCTGACCCATAGCGACCCTGTATAGGGTTTCTGAGGAATAGCTGGTGAGCTTGAACCACTGACCTTGCAGTTCAAATAGCTTTGCAGTCTGGTGCATTAACACACAGCGCCACACCAGGACTCCATGCAAATAATGTGTATAAGACTACACGTCGGGGTTGGTTAGTTTTGCCTTCCCTGTTATGTTTAAAAGGAGCCATCTCAGAGGCAGGAACAGATGATCCCAGGACCATCGAGAAAGAAGATCAAAAATGGAGTGTGCGATCCCTGCCTAGGCAATGGCAGAGGCAGAAACATGGAGAAGCTGTAGGTATTAGGTCAATGGACTGAATAAAGTTGTATGCCTACAGGCAGGAAGCTGGCTTACATAATGTGCCCTTTGGACATTTACAAACTAACTTAAAAAGCTTCATAACACTTGCACAATCAGGGCAGAGGCTGTGGGGCCATATGGCTGAGAAGCCAAAGACAAGAATGAGACATCCCTATAGTACAAGAGGCAGACAAGAGGCATTCCAGACTGAAAACTGCTGTGTCCTGAATTGTTTCTGATAGTGAATTGTACCCTGTTCACTTCCCTAATAATCGTGAGTATTGTTATGAGTTCTGGGTGATCATTGTAATGGATTGTTGCACCCAGAGGTGAAGCAGAGAGTGCTGTGGAAGGGGTGGTGGGGGTCAGAAGAGGATAAAGAAGGTTGTAGGGTAGAAGCACATTTAACCTCTACTTCACAGGAATCAACTTTGGGCTGACATTGATTATGATTCTCTTTGTCCTGTGTGAAGTCAGAGGAAGTCAGGCATGCCTACACATGCCCTGTCTTTTTTTTTTTTTTTTTTTTCAGTGTCTAGTGCAGCAAATCTCTAAATTCAGGTAGAATATGTTCAAGGTCATAGGTTGGCTCTCATGGACTTATTTTAATTTTCTTCCACTTCAGCCTGAACTTTCATATGGCCTATTCCACAGTCAGCCTCTGGCCTTGCTTAACCTGATGATGTTTGAGCTTTTCCACCATTTCTTACCATAGATGTAGTCAATTTTATTCCTGTGTAATCTATCTGATCTTTGGTCTTTAATGTTTAATGTATCATCTGAATGGTTTAAAATTAAGAAAGGTGTGTGCTAGGATTGTATCTTTCAACATACTTATTCAACCTGTATGCTGAGCAAACAATCCAAGAAGATGGCTTATATGAAGAAAAATGTGGCATCAGGAATGGAGGAAGACACATTAACAGCCACGATATGCAGATGATACAACCTTGCTTGCTGAGAGTGAAGAGGACTTAAAATACTTACTGATGAAGATCAAA
>NW_006408583.1:6594862-6607786 GCF_000296735.1 Chrysochloris asiatica
GAGTGGGTACCAACTTGATGACATCTAACAACAATCTACCTGGTGAAGAACAGGTGTATGCTCTTGTTTTATGTTGTTTTAAAAGTTATATTATAATGACTAAGTCATTGGTCTTGCAAAATTCTGTCAGGCGATCTCCAGCATTATTTCTATGTCCCAAGGCCATATTTTCCCACTACTGATCCTTCCTCTTTGTTTCCAAACTTCATATGCCAATCACCAGTAATTATCAATACATCTTGATTGCATGTATGATCAATTTCAGGCAAAAGAAGTTAGTAGAAGTTTTCAATTTTTATCATCACTGGCTCTAGTGGTTGATATGTAAGTTTGAATAATAGTGGTATTAACTGATCTTTCTTGATGTTGTTATTAAGTAAAATTGAGTTAGTTCTGACTCAATGTGACCCTATATAGGTTTACCAAGGAGTAGCTGGTGGGTTTTAACCACCAGCCTTGTGGTTAGCAGTCCAGTGTTTATCCTAAAGTGCCACACCAGGTGTATGGGTATTATCTTATCACAGTGTTGTACTTCAAGATGGATCTTGAAATATTATTTTAGATTATGAATGGTATACCATGCCTCTTGAAATCTGTCATTCACCATATAGTAAGTCATATGATTGTCAGATTCAAATGGCCAATGTCAGTCTGTTTCAGCTCACTAGTGCCCCAGATATTAATCTTTTTGCATTCCATTTTATTTTTGACAACTTCCAATTTTCCTAGATTCCATGTGCCAATTATGCAATGTACACGATGTTTGCAACTGTTTCTCCTCATTTTGAATTGTGCTCCATTAGCAAATGTCCTGAAAGCTTTACTCCAGTCAAGTCATCCCAGCCAACTCTACTTTGAGGAGGCAGCTCTTCCCCAGTCGTATATTGACTGCATTCTAACCTGAGGGACTCATCTTTAGGCAACTATATCTGACAATATTCTAGTGCTAGTCACAGTGTTTTCATCTCCTGTTGCTGTATCTGACTGAGTTCCACTGCTATTCATAAGGGTTTCAGTGGATAAATATTTAAAAGTCGTCTACCTCTCCTTCAAAGTCTGATTTAGTCTGGACACTCCACTGAAACCTGTCCAGCATGAGTGACCCTGCTGGTATTTCAAATACCAGTAGCATAACTACCAGCATCCAGCAACCTTCAAGTTACCACAGTACAACAAGCTGACATATGATCCATACACCATATGACCTGCAATTCTTCTCTTAGGCATACATGCCCATAAGAATTGACAGGAACATCTCAAACAGACACATGCACACCAATGTTCACTGCTGCATTATTCACAAGAGTCAAAATGTGGAAATAGCCCACTTGTCCATCAACAGATGAATGAACAAATGAAATGGAGTATTATTCAGCTATAAAAAGAAACGAAGTCCTGATACATGCCACCACATGATGGGTCTTAAAAATATTAAGCTAAGTGAAATAACTAAAATAACTTAAATATTGTCTGATTCCATTTCTATGAATTGTCTAGCATAAGCAATTCCATTTAGACAAAAAATTAGTGATTACTCGAGCCTGCGGGAAGAGAGGAAAAGGGAGTGAAAAAAATAATATAGATTAATTTTAGTATTTATGTTGTTTTTGTTAAAAACTGGTTCTGAGTTTTGGGGCAAAGGGATGGGAGTGATTAACCTTACAGTCTAGGCGCAGAGGTCCCTGGGACCATCAAAGGAGAAGAGTGGAGAATGGAACCCTACCCAGAGAAGAAGTGATGCCAGGGATGAAGGCAGAGACGACGACATGGGGAGATGGAGCAACTAGAGACTTCGGACCCGGAGAGGGAGAGGGGCGGTGTGTGGACGACAGGGGGCAGGCTTGCAGGGTATACCCTTTGGTTGATCGATGATGCATGGAGGGGATTGTAACCATGACAAGGAAACAATATACGATGGGATCAATATGAAACTGATGTCCTTCTATTTAAACTATCACATAATTCACAATAAAGCATTAAAAAAAAAAAAAAACTGGTTCTGAATCATAATGAACCTGTATAGGGTCTCTGAGACTTTACATCTTTGAGGAAGCAAAAAGCCTCATCTTTCATCTGTGGTGTGGCTGGTGGGCTCGAACTACTGAACTTGTGGTTCACAGTCCAGTGCTTTATTCTACAGAGCCACATGCTCCCCAAATAAATAATATATCACAATCAAGCAAAATATTTCCCAGGAATATAAAGATGGTTTCACATTAGGTAATGTATTCATATATATGATATCATGTCAGTTTATGGAAGGAGAAAAAAATGTATGATTACTTCAAAGGATAATGACAAGATAGTAATAAAAGTCAATCCTGATTCCTAATAAAAATCTCTTGGCAAGCCATAAATTTAAGAATGCTTCCTTTAACATGGGAAGATTTTTATATTAAGCTAAAAGCCAGCCGTTTTTATTTTTTAACAGCAAAGCACTGAAGGAAGATATTCTCATTATCAGCAGGGATATTCCCTGTGTCCCCACAATTAAGATAATACTGCCCTTAAATTTTTAGCTATTACATATTTGGAGAAAAATACAGAGTTATCAGAAATCAAGAGGCAACTTTATAATCATATGCAAGCAATATGATTTAAAACACAAAAGAATATACTGAAAAACCATCAAGATACAGATCTGAGGCAAAAACATAAAAATTGAAAGGGTACCAGATCCCCCAGCAGCCGCCCCTCCTCTTGAGCGTCCTGACTTCCCCGCTCCTCCCTGTAGGGGCGGGGGGGTCTGTCCGCCGGTCCGGCGGTGGGGCCGCGCGGTGCTCTTTTCCGCCTAATGAGCTCTGGTAGCGTAGTGGTTACCAATCGGGCTGCGAACCACAAGGTCAGCAGTTCGAAACTACCAGATGTTCTGTGGGAGAGGAATGAGGTGTTCTGCTCCCGTAAAGATTTACAGCCTTGGAAACCCTGTGCAGGGTCACTATGAGTCGAAACCGACTCCACGGCAAACAGCCACCACCACCACCATATAGATCAAGGAGAATCTATTTTTAAAAATTTTAATCATAAAACAACACAAAGATCTTACTCACAATTTTAACAACACATCCAAAAACCATAAAGAGAAGCTTACGTGCGTGGTTTAGGTGAAGAAAGTCACAAAACTTGATTTCTCTTGTTAAGTGCCATCAAGTCAGTTCTGACTCATAGCAACCCTGTAAAGTGATCCCAAGGAGAGGCTGGTGAGTTTGAACTACTGACCTTGCAGTTCAAACCAACCTTGCAGTCTAGTGCCTATCCTATAGTGCCACACCAGGACTCCAAAATTTGGCTGAGGAGCAAAAAAAAAAAAAGAAGGTATATATGTTCTTGTGTGGGAATATGAATATTGTAAAGATGTCAAATTAATTGATAGATGTAATGCAGTTCCAAACAAAATCTCAATGGGGTTTTAAAAATATTTGACAGCATAATGATAAAGTTCATCTGGAGGCAAAAAAATGCACAAAAATACCAGAAATAGGAGGTGTAACGAAAGGAGATAGGTCCTATTCATTAGGACTGTAGAATCAATACTGGACTATGAACCATGAGGTCCATAGTTCAAACCCAACAGTCACTCCTCAGGAAGCCTATATATAAGGAGCTCTGGTAGCGTAGTGGTTATGAATCGGGCTGCGAGCCGCAAGGTCAGCAGTTCGAAACTACCAGCGGTTCCGTGGGAGAAAGATGAGGTTTTCTGCTCCCATAAAGATTTACAGCCTTGGAAACCCTATGTAGGGTCGCTATGTGTCGGAACCGACTCCATGGCACATAACAACAACAACATATATATTTTATATATATATGCCTTTCTTCTGATGAATCTGAGTAGATTCACATTGCCAGCCTTTCAGTCAGCAGCTGAGTGCTTAACAATTTGTGCCACCCAGAACTAGGATATGAGAAATTGGAACACTCATCTATTGCTGATGGAAATGTAAAATAGTGCAACCACTATGAAAAACAGTTTGGCAGCTCCTCAGAAAGATACACAGCTACCATATTGTTGTTGGAGTCCTGTTGTGGCACCATGGATTAAATGCACAGGACTGCTGAGGGTGTTGTGATCTTGCATGACAATACAAATCCACACACCTCTGCCCACACTGTTGACACTGTGCAAAAACTTTGTTTTGAGGTGTTAAAACTCCTTCCCTGTAGTCCTGATCATGTGACATCGGACTTTCACCTGTTTGATCCCCTAAAAGCAGCCTTTAAAGGATGAAGATTCACCTCTGATAAAGAAGTGAAGACAGCCATGTATTTGTGGCTTGCAGCTCAGCCTCAAACATTTTTTAGTAAGGGAATATGAAAGCTTGTTGTCAGATGGACAATGAGTATTGAAAAACAAGGAGATTATTTCAAAAGATAATATATTTGTCTTTTCTAAAAGCTGATTAAAATAAATTCTACAGCCAAAATGCAGATAATTTTTTACTCACCCTCATATTGCGGGGAGAAGGAGGACAACACCAGTGAGGTACACACACCATGGAATGGCCAACCATTCAAGATCAAAAGGGCAACATTTACCCCAGGCCAAGATTCAGAAGAGTGGGGAAAGAAGGAAGAATGGAAACTAGACACAGAGGGCGTAAGTAGGATAAACAATGTTACACTGAGGAAATTGCATTCAAGAAGTGAAAACAAAAACAAACTATTAGGAAATAGAGAGAGAAACAGCCCCAATGGATCAGAGAAGGAATGCTAGAGAGGTGTGCAAACCAGAAGGAAAGAATTAAGAACTAGAGAGCAGTTTCATCTTTCTTTTTAAAAAAAAAAGCAGTTGACAGTTTGACAAGTCTGTGAAAAGTTAGTGTTTGGGGATGTCAGCCAGGTGTTTCACAATGATCTCATGTTAGAACAAGATGAAGAGATTAGGGCAGGATGAAGCTCAGATTATTAATTAGGTGAATGAAGAATAACACTGGACTGCAAGTTTACAGAATAATGTGTACCATTGGCTGTCACTAATACAAGTTAAAAGGCCCTCACTAGAACTTCTGGTAAGATGGCAGACTGGGCAGACACACTGAATGGACCCTCTACAAGGAAGGTATGAGAGTCAGCTTGCCAGTCACTCTGAGAGAGAAAGATGAGGCTTTGGGTCCCTCAAAGATATAAAAACCATGGCCCCCTGGTAAGCAATGCCCCAGGTGATGTAACATGGCCCAGGTGAGCTAAGGAGGCCCCAGGGCCACAGGGGGAACTACAACCCAGGAGAAGCCCTGATATCCAAATGAAAGAAGAGTTATGGAAGCGTATTCAAAACTTCATGTCTCAAGATACAGACTTGATTCCAGTGAAGGGTTTGGAATGGGAGGAGGGAAGGGTGTGTGCCACTGTTACTTTGAAATTGTAATTATATCATTGTTTTAAAAAGAAGAAAGAAAACCTATGATGGTTAGAGGGTGGGTGGGGAAGAAGGGGAAATTATTCATGGGCCGTACCAACACACATGTTGATATAGGTGACAAGGCAGACAATATATAAGAGGGAGGTTAGCAGAGACACGGTGAAGGTAGCAGGAGATACAGGGAGGAATGTAACAGTTAAGTGAATAGAGGCAAATGCTGCTAACTGTTGGTACATGGAGGGAACTCCAAACAGGTAATGAAACAAAGTGTATGATTTGTTCAATGCAAAACTGATTACCTGCTCTGTAAACCTTCACTCAATTCACCATAAAAAAACCTAACAAATAAATAAATGGTCCTCGAGTAGTCTTGCCTTTGTAGATAATTTATAAACTGTTTGGATGAAAACAAATATGATTTGTGTACCCAATTTGTGAATAGCCTGAAGCTGAAGAGAATTGTGTGATATAGTGATTGCCTCACATAGATTTGTGGAAAAGAAGAGAATTCCTATTAAAGAAAAGGACAGAGGTGGCCTGTTGTAGTCTAGAGAACAGAGAACCCATGTTCTAATCTTTACTGTGACTGGCCAAATCAGCAAATCACTGAAACCAGTGATTCCTAACCATATGATAATCAAATACCTGCTGATAGGATGGGAAAGGAGAATTTATATTTGTAGCCGTTTCCTCCAGGAGATTCCAGTGCTGCTGAGAACCACCCAAGGGAATGTTGCCTTAAATGTCTAATAACCTCAGTTTCTGCATCTCTGAAACAAGAGTGTGAGTAGATGATCCCTTAGGGCCTATCCACTCTGACATTCTATCTGTACTGGTGTAGGGGGAGCATATCACCACCAAGAACCTGTCTAACATCTTCCTGCAGGGCTCAGCCCCTCACTGGGGATGGAAATACCATCCTGTTGCCCCTCATTCTGGGAGCAGAGAGTAACACTGTGAGGAAGCATTCAAAGGACACTTAAAACAGAAACATGCGCTTACATGAAATCAGTTAGGTGAAAGGACAAATAAAATCTTACGTCTCACACCAGAAGGCTCAGTGTCATGCCACACAGACACATGTAACTGCAAGATGGTCTTCTTCTCACATTTATATAGATTTCTTTGCTTAATCCCCAGGTTCACCTTTAAATGTCTGATTTTCGTCTAAAGGGAAGAAGCATGCTGGGATAAGATCTAGAGAGGAATTAAAAACAAGTAATAACAATAGTACGTCCTGGACTTGTCTCTCATGGCCATGTGTCGAGTAGATTTCCCACCACAGGACAGCTTAATGGAGCACTGAGTGGGAGGCGGAGGGGAGCTATTAGTCTCATCTCTTCTAGGAGAAGCTGGCTGTCCCATGATGTTGTTGTCAGCTGCTGTGGACAACCCCATGCACAATGGAATAGCATGCTGCCTGCGGGTCCCATGCCATCCCCATGACTGGCTGTGAATCGGACCATTGTGATCCATAACGTTTTCATTGTCTGATTTTGAGTAGATGGCCAGATCTTTCTTACTAATTGATTCAATAGCAGCCTTTTGTTGTTGTTGTTTTTAATGGGATGAAGCTGGCAACAAAGGGAACATCATGAGAGTGTTGTTACCCAGCTGTTGAGTTTGTACTTTCTCCTTTAAGTGTCCATGAGCTGTCCACACCTGGCTGCAGACCTGCAGTGGCAGCACCTTCCACGAGGTGGCAGCACCTTCCACAAGGTGGTAGCAGTTTCCACAGACACCTCTACAAGCCCTTGTGGGAAGCTGAATGCACATGGCTTCTTAGATTCTCCCACAAACTCTGACTTACCCCTTCACGGTTGGTTCAGGCAACGTGCCTGTCCACCTAACTTCTGGCTCCTTCTCCCAGGCCTTCACTTTTCAATGGCGTCAGATAAACTAGAATTCTTACACTACATTCAAGGTTTCCAAAATAAATCATTCTCTTTCCCTGACTAGACTGTCACTGATGTAATTTGTAAAATGAAACGTGGAAGGGAAAATAATGTATGAGGCAGCAATGCATTTGAAATTTGTAATTCTGCACAAAAATCTTAGAATAAGGGTAAAAACTTGGGCTTTGGTTCATTAAGATTTGGGTTTGAATCTCAGCCTTGCCCCTTACTGCTGCGAGACATCCATTGAGTTACTAGACATCTATGAACCTCAGTTACCTCATTTTAAAATGAGGATTGTAATCGCTGTAGACTGATGCACCAGCTGTTGCTCAGAAACCCTACACAAGGTCACTATGAGTCGGAACTGACTCCGTAACACTTGACAACAACAACAATACTTACCTCATGAGATTAACGATTAAATGAAATTGTTTTAAAGTGAACATAACAGCCTTAAATCCCTTTTCACTTTATGACCAACGATGGAAAATTAAATATGAGGGACATGTGGTTTTTGCCCATTTTGACTAAAAATTTGTGTTACTACAAAGACTTTCATTGCAAATATGAAAATGCTTATAAAACACATTTTTTTCAACAAAATATGTGTAGAGATAATTGTGATTATTTGGGATTGCTCCCTCAAATTGTAACTCTCACGTTGGCACCCAGTTAAGGACAAAGGCTGAAGGCGTACTGGCAGTGTGGCAAAAAACTGGTAGAGCGTTCAAATCCTGTAAGCTTTGAAATTTGGGGCCAAATTACTGAATCCCTCTAATCCTCTATTTTTGTCACCTAGGAGCCCTAGCAGTATAGTGGGTCATGAGCTGGACTGCTAACCACAAGGTAAGCAGAACGAATCTACCAGCCACTCTGCAAGAAAAAGATGAGGCTTTCTGCTCCCATAAGGATTTGCAGCCTCAGAAACCCTATACAGGTTCCCCGTGAGACTGAAGTAACTTCAAGGCACATAAGCACCACCAACAACATTAAATGGTAAAGGAGCCCTGGTGGTAATATGGACTAAGCATTGGACTGCTAACTGCAAGGTTCAAACCCATCAGCTGCTCAGTGGGAGAAGGATGAGGCTGCTCCCATACAGATTTACAGTCTCAGAAACCCTGAGGAGCGGTTCTGCCCCGTGTAGGGTTGCTATGAGGCAGAATTGACTAATGGGCGGTGGATGGGTATTCAGTCTGATGATATTAGTCGTTCTTCCCTTCAAGGGTTGCTGTAAGGATTAAATGAGACAATTTTGTTTAGTGTGTTCTAGACCCATGGAGTCACCAAGAGTCAGAATGAACTGGACAGCAACTGGTTTATAAATAGTAAGTGTTCAATTAGTGTAAATGATGATGACAGTGATTTATATTGTCTGCCGATGTGTTTCCTTCTAACATCACCCAGTATTCTGTTGTTTAGCAAAACCCAAGCAGTGCGCACCAGTGTTGTTAGACATTTAGTAACCTTTTTTTTAACCAATTAGAAAGATTAATGCAGCATAACTGGCTAAGCGGTGAATACTGTTTCTGATTTCCCATATACTCAGAGGCAAAGTCAAAAGACCTGATACTTCTGTCAGACAAATGTATGCTGTATATATTTGTACATCACATTTACAAATGTATTTCCCTCCATTCACAGGAATGCATTTGGCAAACCAGGAGGAATTTTTCAGCATGTTAATTAATGCAGATGATACATTTAGCTGCATTTGAAAAAGGTCAGAGGAATGCGTAGATTTCCCCTACCATCGATTAGAAAATACTCTTCTCATCCTCATCTGACCTTCCCCTACTACTTCACTAAGCAGAACTGACAATGCTGTCAAGATTGATTGGATAATCCTCCAGCCTAATGGGCTCAGCTGTGCTCATTAGGTGCAAAACGACCCTGAGAAGATAGTGAATGTATTCAGATTTTTGTTTATCTGCAGTTTGATGTAATAATGTTGTATTTTTGGCCCCCAGTTTCTCAGCAAAAACAAAAAACCTTTGGTTAAGCCGCTGGCTCCCTCTAAATTGCTGAGCATGGGGATGATAGCATGATAAAGTCCTTTAGTTGCTGGATATTCAAACCAGGCCAGCAGCTCTTGCTGGAGTTTTTCATGAGGAATGTAATGCTATTTACTTCTTTTTGGAGGCAGAATAACTTGGAATTTTCCAGAATTACTTGGAAAGCTCTGGTAGTATAGTGGTTACGAATTGGGTTGCTAACCTCAGGGTCAGTAGTTCAAAACTACCAGCTTTTCTGAGGGAGAAAGATAAGGCTTTCTGCTCCTGTAAAGATTTACCACCTCAGAAACCCTGTGCATGGGTCACTATGAGTCAGAACCGACTCCACAGCACAATAACAACAAACTGGAAAGGGATTTTTTAGAATTCATATATTATTGTTGTTAGATGCAGTTGAGTTGATTCTAATTCATAGTGACCCCATGTGATAGAGTAGAACTGCACCATTGGGTTTTCTAGGCTGTGATGTTTATGGGTAAGTGCTGATGTGGACTGCTAAACACAGGGTTAGTGGTTCAAACCCACTAGCCCTTAGAAACCCTATACAAGGGTTGCAATGAGTCAGAACTGACTGAATGTCACTAAAATCACAGCCATCTCTATGGTGGCATATTACCAGGTTTTTCTTGGGCTTTGAAATGTAAGATTGCATCTTAGTTTTCAATGAGTGGTGGCTGAGTGCCTTTGATTAGGTTCCAACTCATAGTAACCCATAGGGCTTCCAAGGCGACAAATCTTTACAGGAGCAGAAAGCTTCATCTTTCTCCTGTGGAGTAACTAGTGGATTTGAACTTCTGACCTTGCAATTAGCAGCCCAACACAGAACCCACTAGGCTATCAGAACTCCTTTCAATGACAAAGACATCAAAAAAGAAAGCATGTAAGCTGTGACGAAATCAAATTAGCTGAAACATCCCCAAATATTCCTACATTTTCATACATTAGCATACTGGCCTCCAGTGTTGAATATGACCAGGACATTCCCCAGGATGCATTATGAATGGTCCATTTAGATGGAAAAACTCATGATTGTGGCATTGATATTAACGGTAAAGAAAGAAATAAAGAGATTAAAGAACAAGTGTAAACATACCTCTTCTTCTTTTTCCTTTTCCTTTTCTTTTCTGAACACTGAAAGGAAAGGGAGTAGCTCAGAAGGTATGCTGTGCTTATACAAAATCAGAAAAGCAATACTAAATTAGGAAAATTGTTGGCTTTCCATCCATCCATCCATTCAGTAAATATATATTCCTTGATTATCTGTAAAATGCAGACAACGTGCTGGAGATACATAAATAACCTTTGTTGTTGTTGTTGTTGTTGTTATGTGCCGTGGAGTCGGTTCCAACTCATAGTGACCCTGTACAGGGTTTCCGAGGCTGTAAATCTTTACGGGAGCATAAAGCCTCATCTTTCTCCTGCGGAACAGCTGGTAGTTTCGAACTGTTGACCTTGCGGTTCGCAGCCTGATTCGTAACCACTACGCTACCAGAGCTCCTTAAATAACCTTTAGTTGTTCATAAATTCATTCAGGCAATAGATATTATTAATGAGATAATGTTTGATTTAGAAAAAGTGAAAACAAAATTGCAACATATGGTATGAGTGTATACAATAAATACAGTTGACTCTTAAACAACGTAGGAATTAGTGGTACTGAATCCTGTGCAGTTGAAGATCCAGGTATTTTGACTCCCCTAAAACTTGACTACTTTTGACTCCCCTAAAATTTGACTACTAAATAGTGTACTGTTTCTAGAAGCCTTACCAATAACGTAAAGTTGATAAGTATTTTGCATGTGATATATACTATACATTGCACCCGCATAAAAGCTGCAGTTTCAATTTGAGACAAAAAGATATTTACCAGAAAATGCAAGGCGATGGCTTCATCAATATCCTTCTGCATTTATCTCAAAATGACTAGCCACCAAAGCTGCAGACCTCAATCTACTGTATACATCAAGCAATTTAGCTTTTTCTTGTAATGTCATGACTTCGCTCTGCTTCTTGAGAGCACTTCCAGCATCACTAGTGGCACTTCACATGGGATGATGCTATTCAGGGTTTACATCATTGCACTGAACACAGTGAAAGATACACACAATCGTGAGAGACCAGGTGGAGATGATTAGTGCCACAGGGAGTTTTTTAAAACTCCACATCTGTGAAGGGGCTTCGGAAGTTTGTGGAATAATTCTATTATCTTTCAATTCCATTTCCCATGAACTTTATAAGGACCCCTTATATGTGGACCCCATAGTTCAAACCCATGCTGTTCAAGGGTCAACTGTATTCAAAATGATGAGGAAACAAAACACTGAGGGGTAAGTAAGTAAGACCCTGCCCATGACATGTGTGTCAGATACTGAGGTTCAGATGCACACAGGCTTCTAGAGACTCAAGGAAGGCTTCCTTCTCTTTTTGGCTGCTATGACACTCAGAGTCCTGGGGTGACACCATAGGATAAGCACTCGACCTCAAGGTCGGTTTGAACTGCAAAGTCAGTGATTCAAAACTCACCAGCCACTCCTCATAAACCCTATATAGGGTCGCTATGAGTCAGAACTGACTTGACAGCACACAACAACAACAAATGACACTCAGAAGATCTATGGTGTGGTGCTGTAGGATAAGCACTAGACTGATAACTGAAAGGTTGGCAATTCAAACCTACCAGCTGTTCCTTGTTGTTGTTTTTAGGTGCCATCAAGTCAGTTCCAACTCATAATGACCCTATGCACAACAGAACAAAACACTGTTGGGTCCTGCACCAACCTCACAATCGTTGCTACACTTGAGCCCAATGCTGCTGCCATTGTCCCAGTCCATTTGGTTGTGGGCCTTCCTCCTTTTCTCTGACCCTCCACTCTACCAAACATGATACTCTTTTCCAGGGGCTGGTCCCTCCTGATAACATGTCTGAAGTGTTAGACAAGAAGTCTGGCCATCCTGGAGCATTTTGGTTGTACTTCTTCCAAATCAGAATGGTTTGTTCTTTCATGGTACTTTCAATATTCTTCTCCAACACCAAAACTCAAATTCATCAATTTCTTACACGGTCTTCCTTATTCACTATTTAACTTCCACGTGGCAATCCTACAGGACAAAGTAAACTGTGTCCCAATAGGGTTCCCAAGGCTATAAATCTTTACAGGAGCAGACAGCTACATCTTTCTCCCATGGAGCAGCTTATAGGTTCAAACCACCAACCATCCAGCTAGCAGTCCAATGCTTACTTCACTGCATCACTAGGACTCCCATCCAAATATCAGGCCTTCACATTTCTATTTTTTCATAATGACTCTTAGACCTACAAATAAATGATATAAGGGCATTTCAAAAAGTTCTTGGAAAATTTCGATTAGCTCTTAATTCCGTTTCTCCATTAACTATTTGAAAACCCTTCATATATATAATGAGGACCCACAGAATCAAAAGTAAAAAGCTCACAGATAATACTGGTGCCACCAAGATTCAATCATTTTAAACATCATGTACTTGAGACTTAAGGTACTAAATACAAGAGAAGTAAACGAATTGGGCTTTGTTAGATATTAATTTAAAAGATGTATTGCTCTGTTATGTAAACATTTTTTCAGAAAATGAAGAACATAATAGACCCACATTTGTTTACAGGGAAACAGTGAGAAGA
>NW_006408583.1:6609955-6617829 GCF_000296735.1 Chrysochloris asiatica
TAAGAAAGATGAAGTCCTTGACAACTTCAATTTTTTCTCCATTGATAAGAGTGTTGTTAATTGGTCCAGTGGTGAGGATTTTTGTTTTCTTTACTTTGAGTTGTAATCCATACTGAAGGCTGTGGTCTTTGATCTTCATCAGTAAGTATTTTAAGTCCTCTTCACTTTCAGCAAGCAAGGTTGTATCTTCTGCATTTCGCACGTTGTTAATGAGTCTCCCTCCAATCCTGATGCCATGTTCTTCATAAACTCATAGTGATAGGTCTTTGTAAACTCATGGTGATCTGACTTACAATGATCCCATCTTAACGATCATTTATATATAAAGCAAGCACTCAGCTATAAAACTTAGCAATGATAAACACGCATAACACTCAGGTATAAAATATCCCTTCGAGACTCTACACAATTGAATTTAAACTAATCAATTTCCTGTCTGGATTGCTGCAGATCGCTTTCTTGACTTCCAACCTGCTTGGCTCACAGTCCCCTTTTCCCAGCGACTCCGGTTCTAATCCAGTGTTGGCACTGGCATAGCCTCTTGGGGATATCACTGTTGCTAGTGTAGAAAATGAAGAAGGGGCAGAGAAGAGAAAGAATGAATTCCACAGAGAAAAGAGAAGAAAGAAGGGAAGGAGAAATAAAGATAAATAGACTGAGAATGTCCAGCTACCATAAGATAGTGATGAAAATTTTCTTCTGTGGTTAGAAACTTGGCTTTTGAAAATGGTTTCCAAAAAGAAGTCCAAGAATATTTTTAATGATAGAGATATCACCACCTCCATGCTCTACAAAGGATGACTTTGAGGACAATATTATTTTGCTCGTTCAGTGGTAAAATTCTCACTTCCATGAAAGAGATCCAGGGTTCAATTCCCAACAAAAACACCTCACGTGTAGCCAACACCTATTTGTCAGTAGAAGCTTGATGTTGTGATGCTAAGTAAGTTTCAGTGGAGCTTCTAGACTAAGACAGACTAGAAAGAAAGACCTGGAAATCTACTATTAGAAATTAGTCAATGAAACGTATGATCAGAGTGGTTTGTTCTACAATCAATCATGGCGTGGCACAGGATCAGGCAGTGTTTCATTTCATTGTGCATGGTGGCACTGTGAGTTGGGTGTCAACTTTCCACAGCCAACATTTCTTTTCCCACTATGAGTTAGCAGTTTTTGTTTTGCTTTGAGGAAAGGGGAAAGAAGAGATTTTTCATTTTATGTGCAATTATTTTTCCACTATTTGTCTGTCAGTTTGCACTCTGCTGTGATGCTGGAAACTATGCCACTGGTATTTTAATTATCAGAAGGGTCGCCCATGGTAGACAGGTTTCAACAGAGTTTCCAGACTAACATAAGACAAAGAAGAAGGAGAGGCAGGATAGCCTGAAAGGATAGCAGCTGAAAACCTTATGAATAGTAGTGGTACATTGTCAGATACAGTGCCAGAAGATGAGCACATTATTAATAACAGTAGAACATTGTCAGATATATTTCCAGAAGTAGGCACTCAAAATATGACTGGGAAAGAGCTACCTCCTTAAAGGAGAGTTGACCATGAGTCATATGGAGCAAAGCTTTAGGGAGCTTTATTTGCTGATGGAACAAAACTCAAAAGGAGGAACTATTGTGCTGTGAATCAGTTTCAACTGAAAGTCACCCTGTATAGGAATTTTAAGGAGTGACTGGTGGTTTTGAACTGGTTAACTCTCCAGTGCCTATTCTACAGTACTATCCCAAGACTCCCAAAATGAGGAGAAACAGCTGCAAATATCCATTAATAACCAAAACATGGAATGTACAAAGTATGAATCTAGGAAAATTGAAATTTGTCTAAAATTAAATGTAATGCATAAAGATTGATATCTTATGCATTAGTGAGCTGAAATGGACTAGTATTGGCCATTTTGAATCTGACAATCATATGGTTTGCTATGCTGGGAATGACAAATTGAAGAAAGGCATTGCATTTATCATCACAAAGAATATTTCAAGATATATCTTACAGTACACTGCTGTCTGTGATAGAATAATATCCATACACCTACACAGAGTCTGCACTGGACTGCAAGGTCAGTTGGAACTGCAAGGTTTGCAATCGGAACTGACTTGTCAGCACTTAGCAACAAAACAAACACAAGGAAGATCAGTTAATACCACTATCATTCAAATATACACACCAACCACTGAAGCCAGTGATGATGAAATTGAAGAGCTCTACCAACTTCTTCAGTCAGAAATTGATCAAACATGCAATCAAAATAATTACTGATGATTGAAATGCAAAGTTTGGAAAAAAGAGGAAGGGTTAGCAGTTGCAAAATATAACCTTGGTGATAGAAATGATGTTGAAGATGGCATGATAGAATTTTTTCAAGTCCAAGAACTTATTTGTTGTAAATACCTTTTTATTGCAAGACCAATGACTTATTCATTGCAAATATTGCTCACTGTAAATGTCCATGGGCCTCACCAGATGGACTACACAGGAATTAAATTGAGAACATCTGCAGGAAGAGACGGTGGAGAAGCTCTCTTTCATCAGCTAAAACAAAACCAGGGCCAGACTGTGGAACAGCCCATCAATTGTTCATATGCAAATTCAGGCCGAACCTAATTAAAACAAGTCCATGAAAGACAAGACATGACCTTGAATATATCTTGGTCATATAGGGACCATCTCAAGAACAGATTTGAGGCATTAGACACTAATGACTGAAGACTAAAAGAGTTGTGGGATAATATAAAGAACATCATTCAGGAAAAAAGAAAAAGTTCATTTAAAAGACAGGAAAGGAAGAAGAGGCAAAAATGGATGTCAGAAGAGACTCTTAAATTTGCTCATGAGTGTAGAGAAGCTAAAGTGACTGGAAGACATGAGGAAGTAAAAGAATTGAGCAGAAAACTTGAAGACAAGTAAAGTATTGTAATGAAATGTGCAAAGACTCGGAGTTAGAACACCAAAATTAAAGAACATACTGTAGCTGAAAGAACTGAAGGAAAAATTCAAGCTTCGACTTGAAATACTGAGGGATTCTATGGACAATATTGAATGATACAGAAAGTATCAAAAGAAGATGTAAGGAGAACAGACTCACTGTACCAAAAGGAAATGGTCGAAGTTCAACCATTTTAGGGGTTGAACCGATGGTACTAAAAGGAGAAATCCAAGCTGAACTGAAGGTACTGGCAAAAAACCAAGTCTTCAAGAAATGATGGAATACCAACGGAAATCTTTTACAAACTGATACAGCCCTGGAGGCACTCACTTGTGCATGTCAAGAAATTTGGGAGATAGCTATCTGACCACCCAACTGGAAAAGATCCGCATTTGTGCCCATTCTAAACAGAGGTAACCTAATGAAATGTATACAGGGTTGCTATGGGTCAGAACTGACTTGATGGCACTTCACAACAACAACAACGAAATGCAGAAATAATTGAGCAATCTCATTAATATCATATGCAAGTAAAACTCACCGAATATAACTCAAAAAGCATTGCAACAGAGAACGTTCTGAAATTCAAGGCAGATTCAGAAGAGGACATGGAATATGGGCTATCACTGCTGATGTCAGATGGATCTTAGCTGACAGCAGAGAATACAACAAAAATGTTTACTTGTGTTTTATTGATTATGCAATGGCTCTCAGTTATCTTGATCATGACAAACTATGGACAATATTGTGGCGAAAGGTATTCAAGAACACTTAATTGTGTTCATGAGGAATCTGTGCCTAGATAGTTTGAACAGAACACGAAGATACTGAATGGTTTTAAGTCAGGAGAGGTGTGTGTCACAGTTGTATTCTTTCACCATACTTCTTCTATCTGTATGCTGAACAAGTGCTCTGAGAATCTGGGTTCTATGAAGATGAATGTGACATCAGGATTAGAGGAAGACTCATTAACAACTTGTGATATGCAGATAATACAACCTTGCTAGGTGGAATCAAAGAGCACTTGAAATACTTACTGACAAAGACCAAAGACTACAGCTTTCAGTCGGGGTTGCAACTCAATGTAAAAAAAAAAACAAAAGTATTCACAACTGAACCAATAAACAATATCATGATAAATGGAGAAAAGATTGAAGAGATCAAACATTTCATTTTGCTTGGATCCACAATCAACACTCATGGAAGCAGCAGTAAAGAAATGAAACAATGTACTGCATTCAACAAATCTGCTGCAAAAGACCATTTAAAGTGTTAAAGAGCAAAGATGTCAATTTGAAACTAAGGTGCATAAACCCAAGACATGGCATTTTCAATTGCTTCATATGCATGTGAATGTTGGATAATGAATAAGAAAGACCATAGAAAAAGAAATGTATTTCAATTATGATGTTGAAGAAGAATATTAAAAGTACCACAGAGTACCAGAAGAACCAACAAAAGCCTCTTGGAAGAAGTCCAGCCAGAATGTTCCTTAGATGGGGAGACTTTTCTCATGCTTTGAACATGTTATCAGGAGAGACCGTTCCCTGGAGAGGAACATCATGCTTGGTAAAGTGGAGGATCAAGAAAAAAGAGGAAGGCTCTCATAAGATGGATTAACACAGTGACAACAACAATGGGCCCAAACATAACACTGGTGAGGATGGCACAGAACCAGGAAGTGTTTTGTTCTTTTATGAGCAGGATCCATATGAGTTGGGACTAACTTGATGGCGCCTAACAGCAATAACAACAAATGATGTTAATAAAACCAAATGCAATATACAGGAGTAAGTTATATCTTGAGTCAATCTCTTTTGATATATAAAGGCAGAGAAGTGAACAGAGCTAAGCAGGACTTACTACCACCAAGACAGTGGAGTACCAGGAATGGAGTGACTCCTTTGTACCTGGGGTCCCTGCACTCCTATATCCTAGGGGAAGAATGATGTCAAATGTATGGAGATCTCCAAGGAATACTTGCCTACAGATGTGGAAGGAGACAAGGATGTTTTCCCAGAGTCGACAAAGAAAAAGTATTCCCTTAGAGCACCTAATGATCAAGGAGTCCTACCTCATTGATGAAGTCATTCTCATCTTCACCCCATAAAAAGACAGAACAATGAGCGTCCATGTCCATCTTCTGATAGATCCAGAGATCTCCCTGTGACTCTTCACTGGTGCTAACACATGGTGGCCTTTCTTCTAAAGGGTTTCAGTCAACAAACTCGGACACTATTGGTGTTGCCTATAAGCCTCCGTATAACCAAGGTTCACATTATGCAAATAGACAACTATATATAATTTTACACTAACAGGTTATGAAAAAAACTGACAAAATGAAATGAATCCAATATGGATTAAATTGAGTGTATTGTATGGAATTCTCTTTTGTAATCCAGAATTCCAGGTCCTTCTGTCCTTTTATAGCTTTGTTCCCTTTAATGTTCAAAACAAGTATTCAAGAACCCGTTCCATGTGGCCATAGTCAGTCCAGTTTTTCGCCAGGTGACACTCCCTGGATGTTTCTAGAACCCAGCAGAAAGACCTCATAATCTATATTTTTCTCTTGGTGATTACTTTCTTCCTCAGCTCGACATCTTTCTTCAGACTGTTGTTGGTCACCTTTGGCCTCTTGTGAGCACCTTCATCCTGACTGCTGCTCCTTCCTCCATACTCCTTCACTCCAAACACTAGCTCCCATGTTGCCCAAAGTTGTCTACTGTGAAATAAGATTATTGACTTTACCTTTTGAAAGATAAGTAGAAAATGTCTTCTGTAATGTAGAAAATAATCTTCCTCAAAAATGAATCAGAAAACATCTGTCAACTTTAAAGTAGCAGTTTGAACTGTCTTGGAGCCATCAAGATTTCAAAACTATTGACTCAATATTTTTGGTGGGCCACAAATAATGTTCTAAATCTAGCAACCATTGTGGAGGAAGCATGATTCACGTTGTGTATAAGGGGTCCATAAGACAAAAATAAACTTTCCCTATGGCTATCAGAAAGAGGGAGAGAATTAGAGAGAACTCTGTGTGATGTGTTGAAAACATCTTGTATAATAACCATATAGTTAGCATAGCAACAGGCTTTATGAATGTGTTCCTAATAGTGACCTTCCGTCTACATGGGAAGCATCCCCATTCTGTGGAAGCAGTTCTTTATAATGAAATTGCTCCATCTATCATTATGACACATTGCTGTCCAGATTAAAGTGGGCTAAGAGCATACTTTGCTGAAGGTTTGACTTAATTCAGCAGTGGATATTGAAGACTTTGGCTAGTGGTTTGTAATAAAGTACAGATAGCCCTCAAGAGCTTTATGAATCTCTATACAGGGTTGATAGGGATGGGCAACTTAGACATTGGCTACCTAAAATGGGAGGAGTTATAAAAGCACAAAGTGACTGGCTTACAAGTTTCAAGAGGGAGTTTAGTTTTAGAGTGTTTGAAGGAAAGTAGAATCCCCACTGAATAGTTTCATCTTGTCTAGACAGATCTGGTGAAAGGAGATGGGGATAAGATTCTTTTGATTCAATAGCGAGTAATTGTTATCATGACTAACTGCAACTGTCACAACTGTAAAGGTAGAAGTTTTATAACAAAATGAGGGGAGTTGTTAATCTTACAGTCATTCCAGGAACAGAGAACCCTAAGACCATCGAGAGAGAGGAGCACGAGCTGAATGTGGGACCTTATCCAGAGAAGCAGCGACACCAGAGATGGAGGCAGAGATGAGGACATGCAGAGAGGAAGCAAGTGAGGACTCATGGAAACAGAAAGGCTGTGTGCGGGCAGCCAGGTGCTGGTGGTCAGGGGGCGGGCTTACAGAATGTGTGCTTTGGTTGTTTAACTGATTATATATTCCAGAGTGTTTCTGTGTACATTCCCCCAAACAAACAAACAAACAAAAAACAAAACATAGGGAATAGAAACAAATACTGTTGAATGATGATGCACAGAGGAGATTGTAATCATTGCAATGAAATGATGAGTGTAAAACTGATATTCCCCCATGTAAACTAATCACTCAATTCACAATAAAAATTAAAAAAAAAAAACAGTGTTATGAATTACCAACCCTCTAACTAAATTTTTTATTTCAATTTTATTCCTATTTCACAAATGTCTTTGTACAAACATATATTTTTTAATATCAATTTATAAATCGAGATATTGTTTCATTCGAAACAAATGAAGGATAGCATGAATTACTACTGCGTATGCTCAGGACCTTACAGCATGGAATTATTTCTCATATGGTTTCCTTTAGCACTGGATGGCTAACTGCACAGTCAGGGGTTCAAACCCACATGACACTCCTCAGAAACCTTATACAGGGTTGCTATGAGTCGGAGCTGACTCGACAGCACTTAACAACAACAACAGTATGGTTTTCTTTTGAACATATCCTACAATTTATGACTATGGACATCTTTCTATGTTTATGTGACGGTTGGGCTTAAATTGGAAAATGTCAAAGAAAAGGCAGTATTCATGTATCTTTTGATTTTACTGACATATCCAAACTTGCTGGAGTCAGCAATGCTGAAGGAAGATTTTAGATTCTAAAAACATATTGGCCGGAAAATGAAATTTTTATCTTAGTAAAGTCTTGGGATTCTACCACATCTTGCAATTTTCCCAAGCAAAAAGTCTTGTTTGAAGTAGTGGATACGGTTCCTTACCACATAGCCAAGCACATCTAGAGGTACCTTGGTTAATCCACATGACTTGGAAATGATCAAGCCAGTGTATGTCTTGAGATAGAGGAATAAATTAGAAGAATTATCTTACTCAATCATCGGAAATCATTGGACAATCTCTTTGATATCTCAAGCAAGCAAAGTTTTGCTAAAGGTAATACAGAAATGGTTACAATCATACATTGACAGAGAACTTCCAGAGGTTCAAGCTGGATTCAGAAGAGGCCGTGG
>NW_006408583.1:6618879-6619773 GCF_000296735.1 Chrysochloris asiatica
TGTGGCAGCGGTAGTGAGGTTGGCCCAGGATCGGACATTGTTTCGTTCTGCTGTGCATGGGGTCGCTATGAGTCGGTTCTGATTCGATGGCACCTAACAACAACAACAATCTTACTCAAGTGACATAATCTACTCCCAAATTCCTTCTCATAATTTAGGAAAATTGACATCCACTCATCACTTCCTTTCAACATGCAACTCAATAAGAAACTACATTTCTCACCACAGTTCACAACTGACTTAAAGCTGCTGGGGGCAGCTTTAAGAATTCCTCTTTACTGTGTCCTGTTTTGAAATTCCAAAGACCCTTAGTGGCTTCAAATGGTGACATGTTTCTTTGCCAAGAAAATGTCCTTATGAGGATTATCTTGATATTCTAGGCACAGATGGAGCCCTTGTAGGACTTGGTAGCACATCTGGTTTGCTGCTTTGATGAACAAAGACAGCCCGCATGGCATCATGACTCATCCCTGTCCTCATGCATTTCAATTGGAGACTCTGTCAACTGACTTGAAAAGAGTTTTGCCAGAATCTACTTGGAAGTAAGTTTCTAATTCATCAGTAACAGAATTTTTATTCACTTCACTCTAAAATGATTTTGCTAAAAATGAGAGCAAAAGATATATTGTTTTGTACTAAACAAAGTTCACTGGTTTTCTTCAAGACAAATCTTGAACAGGGAAATTTCAGTTTTCTGAAAAAGAAAAAATAAACCTGCTCAGTAGCTTTGATAGGATGGCATTTGTGCATGGTTTGGTTTTCTTAGCAATACTTTTTGTCATAGGCAAAAGTAAAAGCTTCCATTCAAGACTTTATTAATCAACATGATGTTGCTGCTGCTGTGTGCATTGGAGTCGGTTCCGACTCATAGTGACCCTGTACAGGGTTTCCGAG
>NW_006408583.1:6621298-6622555 GCF_000296735.1 Chrysochloris asiatica
CCTTGCGCTTCGCAGCCCAATTCGTAACCACTATGCTACCAGAGCTCCTTAATCAACATGATAGCTTGATTCAAGCATGATAATTATGAGGATGGCGCAGAACCAGACTGTTTCATTCTGTTGTGCATAGAGTCACGAAGAGTGAGAACCAATTCCAAGCAACACGTAACAACACAACTGTGAAAGCTGCTGGTAAAAAAAACAAACAAAAAAAAACCCAGCTAATTAAGCAGAGACCATTTGGCAAACTCAGGTTATGCCCTTGGACAAATACTGTTTTGTCATTCTAGAAGAAAAAAACTAGACAGAGACAGCCAAGTTAAATTTCTTTCTTTCTTTCATAATTTTTATTTTGCACTATATTTTCAAGAACAACCAGTAACATACTGCTTTTCTCCACATTCAGTTTTAGGAAATTATTGCCTTTTCTCCTGGAGAAAGAACCTACAGACAAAAATCCACAAACTCAGAGGTCAACAGGCAAGTTAACTTTCTGAAGCTAGAGGAAACGCTGCTGTAAATAGAAAAAAAAAATTGTGTGAGAAAGCCTTAGAGATTTCATTATAGGCAGAAATCTTGGAGACATAAGCAAACATTTCAGAAACATACTTCTGCTCAGATCATTTGCTTAAAATCAAGTCAGTAACACAGGCACTGGCAAAGCAAACTTGATAAACTCAGGACAGAGGAAATGATGCAATGTGAGTTCAACCTGAGAATTCTGAGGGGTTCTTCAAGTTACCAAAGGAAGCTATTGATAGCCTTGTATATTTCTAAATATTTTCAGTGATTAAAATGAAAAGTTGAAGGGTTGCTGGTTCTTAATCATACATAAGACCACATCGAAGACTATTGTACATTTTCCAACTTCTTCTACGGACCACCCACCTTTTTCCTAAAATAAACTCAGAAATATGGTCTATTTTCAATTTTTTTTAATTAAAAATTTTTTTCAGCAATTAGTTAATTATATTTACATTAAACATGAAAGTCAGAAATATAATTTCTCCTAGGAAGTGTGGTAGCTCTGTAGGACAAGTACTGTATTGTGAAACACAAATCAGTGGTTTGCGCTCACCAGCTATTCCTTCAGAGAAAGATGAAGCTTCCTACTCTTGCAAAGATTTACAGCCTTAAAAACCCCAGACAGTCCTCTAAGAACTCGATTGAACCTCAGCATAGTGATCCTGCTTGGTCACCTTAGAGCAGGTGGTGGGCTGGCAACGTCTTGCGTATGGGGTCCCCAGCCGATCTCCT
>NW_006408583.1:6624468-6644938 GCF_000296735.1 Chrysochloris asiatica
TAGCATCATCAGTGGGCTCAAGCATGGCAACAATAGTGAGGTTGGCCCAGGATTGGGCAGTGTTTCATTTTGCTGAGCATAAGGTCGCTATGAATCAGTACCAACTCTATGGCACCTAACAACAACAACAACAACAATCTATGTCAAGGAAATAAACTCCTTAGGCAATAAGTTATATTGATTGAAAAATTATGTGGGTACAGGTTTACAGAATTTTTGCCTGGAATTGGAATCTGCTATATGACTTTGAAAAGAATTGCTTATCCAAAGAAACAGTTACACTAGTTATCATTAAAGCAGGCAATAAATACTCTTCCTGTAAACTGGGACTTTAACAGATATAGAAAGCTAGTGATTTAGGGTTTATGCCTCTGGATTAGTTAGACCATTTTGTAGTTTGAGTGTTGGGTCATATAAGTCATACTCAAGTCATACTCATATGCACTCAAGCTTAACAACTATTGTGAGGATGGTGCTGGACCCAGAAGTATTCTGTTGTCCATAGGATGCTATGACTTGGAATTCATCCAACGGCACCTAACAACAACAACAACAACAACAACATATGCCTTCCCTCTCAATATTACTAGTGATGAAATTAAAATCCTCGGACTAGCACTGAGTTACCTACAAGAATTAATACCTGATTGTCATGGTTGAAATGTCCCTGAAACAGTGTTAACTCTTCTATCGAATAATTGGGAAGGCATAGCACACTTACTCCGCACAAAAGAAGTTAGAAAAACAAGAGACTTAGGGAAATGAAAGATAGATTTATTATACGCATAGACGTTATAACAGAGAGAAGTAAGAATAGGCGTACACCTTTAGGAAGGAAAGGAGGTGGAGCATAGGAACAATTTGGCTTCACCTTTACAAACCCCTTTGTCAAGGGTGTGGCTTATGAGCACCCCAGGAAATGGTCCACAGATGTTTCCTTGAATCCTTTCTTCAGGTTTCAGCTTACTTTACTAAATTTATTTTCCATACAATAGTTTCCCCTCTCACCTAGCCTTCTTTTCAGAAAATTTCTTATTGTTGAGGTTGGGTTGTTACCTGCCTAGACAGGTCACATCTAGAGTGACTTGAGACCCTCATCTTTCCCTGCTCTAGTAGCGTCGTGGTTACAAGTTGGCCCACTAATCTCACGGCTAGCAGTTCAAAACTACCAGCAGTTCCACAGAAGAAAGATGAGGCTTTCTGCTGTCTTAAAGATTTACAGCTTTGGAAACCCTATACAAGGTCACCATGAGTCGGAACCGACTCCATGGCACATAACCACCACCACCACCATCTCACTTCCTATCATGTCAAAATGATCATCTGAATACGATTTGGTTTAGCTGTATCGCTAGGGAAAAAGTGGGCACTTGAAGCTCCAATGTTCCACATCATAAAATATAATAATTTCGTATTTGAACTTCTAGCCTCCAGAACTGTATTTGTTTTGTTTTAAGCCACTGAGTTTGTGGTAATTTGTTCCACAAATTTGTTCCACAAATACAGTGAATAAGACGGTAAGTTTCCCAAGTTGCTCCAATGCCTAATACATTTCAAGTATGATTTTTTATAAAAATTGACAAACTGATCTTAAAATGTACATGAAAACGCAAAAGACTTAGAATATGCAAAACAATTTTGATACAGAACAAAGTTAAAGATCTTACACTATCTGCTGTCAAAACTTCCTATGAAACCACAGTAATCAAGACAGTTTAATGTTGGTCTAAAAGTAAGTATATAGGACAATAGAACACAAATGTAGAGTTCAGAATCATGCTTGAAGAATTGAATGTTAATACACACACACACACACAGAGCTCTGGTAGTGTGTAGTGGTTATGAATCGGGCTGAGAACCTCACGGTCACCAGTTTGAAACTACCAGCTGTTTCACAGGAGAAAAATGAGGCTTTCTGTTCCTGTGAAGATTTACATTCTTGGAAACCCTTACAGGGTTGCTATGAGTCAGAACAGACTCCACGGCACATCACAACAACAACAACAATACACACACACAAAGCAAAATCCCACAGGAATAACATGTTAAATACAACATCAGATACACACATTAATGAATCTTAGAGCTAAATGCATGAACTAAAACTATAAAACCTTTGGAAGAAAATATAAGACCAAAATATTTTTGAGCTTGTATTTGGCAAAGCATTGTGAGGCGAGATTTATGCTTTTGCTTATGCTAAGTAAAAACATAAGTAATAAGATTAAAAAATGATACATTTGGCTTCATTAAAATCTTTTATGTGTCAAAAATACCATTAAAAATCAAAAGATAATTCACTTACAGAGAGAAAATATTTTCAAATCATATATCTGATAAATGGCTTTTATCTATAACATGAAAAACCTTTGGTTGTTAAGTATCGTTGAGTCAGTTCCAATTCATAGCAACCCTGTACAGGGTTTCTAAGGAGTGACTGATGGGTTTGAACAGCTGACCTTGTGTTCAAAGTCCAGTGTTTATCCTATAGCACCCCACCAATAATAAGAGAAACATCCAAAAGTGGGCAAAGATTTGAATACACGTTTTACACACACATACACAAATATTATGTGAATAGGTAATGAACAAATGAAAAAAAGATATGTTCATCATCATCCATTCACAAAATAAAAAATTTAAACCATGATGAGATATCACTTTATACACACTAGAAAAGTAACAAATTTTTTAAATGACAAAAAACAATTGAAGACAAAAAACAATTGAAGAGAAACCAGAACCCTCATATATTACTAGTAAAAATGTGTCAACGCTTAGGAAAACAGATATCGACAGTTTCTTTAAAAGTCAAACAGTAATGTATGATGTCATTTATACGAAATGTCAAGAAAATGCAAATTCATGAAAATAGAAAGCAGATTAGGGGTTGACTATGGCTGGAGGTGGAAGAGGAAATTGACAAAAATACACTCAAGGGGAATTTTTTTTCGGGGGGGTGGTAATATAACTGTTTAAAAACTAAATGATTTTGATAGTTGCATAATTTTATAAATGACTAAGAATCATTAAATTGTATGCTTAAGGGTTGCATTCCCTGTTATATAAATTATACCTCAACAAGTCGTTGATGGAAATTATGAATGTTCTTTGTTGTTAAGGGCTATGGAGTCAGTTATGACTCATACCCACCACCACTTGTTTATCAATTTGTCATACTGTTGTTGTTGTTGTTGTTGTTAAGTGTAGTGGCTTGCATGTTACTGCGATACTGGAAACTATGCCGCCAGTATTTTAAATAGCAGGGTGGATGGGTTTCAAGGGAGTTTCCAGATGAAGATAGACTAAAGAAGAAGGAGAAGCAGACCTCTTCTGAATGATTCATCACTGAAAACGTTTATGAATAGCAGAAAACATTGTCAGATATAGTGTCCAAAGTTGTGCCCCTCAGGATGGATGGCACTTAAACATGACTTGGAAAGAGCAGCCTCCTCAAAATAGAGTTGGCCTTAATTATGTGACTGGAGCAAAGATTTCATTTGCTGATAGGGCACAACTCAAAATGAGAAGAAACAGCTGCAAACATACATTAACAATCAAAATGTGATATGTAGAAAGTATGAATCTAGGAAAATTAGAAGTCCTGAAAAATGAAGTGGAGAGCATAAAGATAGATGTCCTAGGTATTTGTTGTTGTGATTGTTGGTAAGTACCATCGAGTTGGTTTCGACCCATAATGGCCCTGTATAGAGTTTCAAAGGAGCAGCTGGTGAGCATGAACTGCCAATCTTGTGGTTCAGACTGACTTTGCAATCCAGCACATTAACCCATAGTGCCACATCAGGATACCATCCTAGGTATTAGTGAGCTGAAACAGATAAATTTTGACCATTTTGTAACAGACAATCATGGTTGCTGCTGCCATTGTTTTAATACATCTCATGGGGTGGGGGGGTCTACCTTTTTTTTTTTCCAGTGACCATCCACTTTACCAAGAAGACTTCTCCAGGGATTGGACCCTCCTGATAACATGTCTGAAGAATGAGAGGCAAAGTTTCACCATCCTGGCTTCTAAGGAACACTCTAGCTAAACTTCTTCCTACCCAGACCTATTTGATCTTCTGGAAATCCATGGTAACTTTAATAATCTTCTCTAACCACAGCTGAAGTGTACCAATTCTTCTACCACCTTCCTAATTCATCGTCTAACTTTCACACGCATATGAGGCTATTGAAAATACCATGGCGCACTTTAGTCCTCAAACTGATACCTTTGCTCTTGAACAAAAATTTGCCTAATGCAATACATCCTTTGATTTCTTGGCAGCTGTTTGCATGAGTGTTGATTGTGAATCCAAGCAAAAAAGTCTTTGACAACTTCAGTTTTGACTACATTTAATATGATGTTATTTATTGGTCCAGTTGTGAGAATTTTTTTTTTCTTTACATTGAGAAGCAACCCATAACAAAAGACTGTAGTCTTTTATCTTCATCAGTAATATTTTAAGGTCACTTTGCTTTCAGCCAGCAAAGTTAGATCACCTGCATATTGAAAGTTGGTAATAAATCTTCCTCCAATCCTGATGCTGTGTTCTTCCAGTTTCTCAGATTATTTACTCAGTGTACAGATTGCATAAGTATGGTGAAAGAATACAACCCTGGATCATACTTTTCCTAATTTAAACCATTCGGTATCCCCTGTTCTGCTTGAACAACTGCCTCTTCTTGGCTTATGTACAGGTTCCTCATGAGCACAATTAAATGTTCTGTAATACCCTTTCTTTGTAATGTTACCCATAGCTTGTCATGATCCACACAGTCAAAAGCCTTTGCATAGTCAATAAGGCACAAGTAAACACCCTTCTAGCATTTCTGCTTTCAATCTAGATCCACCTGAAGTCAGCAATGATATTCCTAGTTCAGCATCCTCTTTAAATTTGGCTTGAATTCATGCTCTTCAGGAGATATAATTGCTTATAAGCAATTCAGAGTCTTGGTGTGGTGCAGTGTGATAAAGCAATAGACCACAAGGTCAGTTTGAACCACAAGATTGGCATTTCAAACTCCCCAGCTGCTCCTTGGAAACCCTGTACAGAATCGACTTGACGGCACTTAACAACAACATCAACAAATAAGCAATTCAGCCATTTTAGATGTAACATTTGCAAATAATATATATGCAATTTTTATACAATAAGGTTATTAAACATTTCTTTTAACTTGGATCAATAATCAACGTTCTTGGTAGCAGTCAAGGAGTCAAACTATGTTTTGCATTGGACAGATCTACTGCAAAAGACTCTGAAAGTGTGAAAGAGCAAAAATATCACTTGGAGGACTAACGTGTACCTGACCCATGCCATAATACTTTCAACAACTTCATTTACAATTTAAAGCAAGACAGTGCATAAGGAAAACCAAAGAAGAATTGATGCATTTGAGTTATGATGTTGGTAAAGAATATTGAATCTACTGTGGACTGCCAGAAGAAAAACAAAACTTTCTTGAAAGAAGTATGGCCACAGTGGTTCTTAGAAGTGAAGATGGCATGACCTTGTCTCACATACTTTGGACACATTTTCAGAATGGATCAATCCGTTGACAAGAACATCATACTTGGTAAAGTAGAGGGTCAGTGAAAAAGAGGAAGACCCTCAGTGAGCTGGATTGACACAGTGGCTACAACTATGAACTAACCATAGTAACAACAGTGAAGATGGCACTTGTGTAGGCAATGTTTTCTTCTGTTGTACACAGGGTCGCTGTGAGTAGGGACTGACTCAATGACACATAACAATAACAACAACACATTTTAAAATATGTAATATGTATATAGCGTCATGGTGTGGCACTGTGGGTTAATGCGCTAGATTACAAAATTGGTATGAGCTGCAAGGTCAGTGGCTCAAGCTGACCAGCCACTCCAATGGGTCAGAACCAACTCGACTGCACACAACAACAATATGTATATGCATATTTTTCACATTTAGAAAAAAAATAGTTGAATCCAGATTTGGTACTTCCTGAAGTTTTCTTTATTTGAGAAATTTCATAGTACAAGTTAGTTTGAATTTCTCATTAGTTGTAGTATAATCTAGAAATTATAGAGAAAATAAAGATGACATCATTGAATAATACCCTATGTTCCTATATCATAGTAAATATAATGTAATATAATTGTTCTGATGTCTGCTTAATAGATTTTTTAAATTATTTGCAAATCTTTCTAGTGTGTGAATATTTACAGAATCTAGTTGGAACATTCTTAAGAAGGATTGAAAACCAGGCCTTTATTCATTCAGTAACCTAGTATCACATTGTAACATTGATTCTACAAGAAAAGTTTATGCTACTTTCTCTCTCTCTCTCTTTTGGCTCCTTTTCTGAGAAAATGATGTGCTGGAGATGTGAAGACTTCCTTTCACATTGACCCTTTAAGGAATCTCTACATCTAAATCCATTAGGAAACCCTCACTTTAAGTCCTGTTGACTGCTGATTAACTAGCATCTCCATGTTTTTGTCTTAGTTTAGATTGGCGCCACTATACTTATGCCTTCCTCAAGTCACAACATTCCAGCCATGGGGGAATAAAGATAGTTGGTTTGCTATTTGACAGAAAAAATATAGCATAAAAAATAGATGTATTTCTGTGTTACAGACTACACATTGGTGAGCAAATTTTATATGACTTATATGCATAACTATTTGATGATGGTACACTCTCTGTCTTTATAATTGGGTATAATTCTTTTCTCTCTTCCTATACTCTTTGCTTTCTCTGTTAAAACAGAGTGTTCACAAACTAGGATCATGAACATAATAATAATAAAAAAAAATCTTTGCCATTCAGTTGGTCCCAACTCATAACAGCGCTGTAGGTTTCCAAGACTGTAATCTTTGTACAGACTGTAATCCTTTGAGTAGCTGGTGGGTTTGAATCACTGACCTTTCGATTAGCAGCCAAGCATTTGATCACTGTGCCTCCAAGACTCCTTATATGTGCACGTTAGTCCTTATATAGTGTCGTCGAATAGGGTCTCACTCATAGCAACTCTATGAGTTTAAGAAGCAGCTGGTGGGTTTGAACTACCGATCTGGTGGTTTGCAGTCCAGTACTGATCCTCTACTGCCATACCAGGAGTCTATATGTAATGAGAGTCCAAAGTTTTTCTTTAGCCAATATTATAAACACATAGAGAAGAATCACATCATATGTCCATTTAAGTTAATTGATTAAGTAATGTAGCCTCAGCAAAATAAATTTAAGTGGAAAATACTATAAAGGATTGCTTATGTATTTACGATTATATACCGGACTCAGTGTGACGCTTTAAGATCAGCACTGGACTGTGAACTACAAGGTCGGCAGTTCAAACCTACCAGCGGCTTCCCGGAAACCCTATCCTGGTCACTGTGAGTCAGAACTGACTCAACAGCATTTAATAGCAACAGCACTGTACATTACCAAATACATTTTATATGGTAATTCAACCCTCTATGTGATGTGTTTTCCATGTCTTATTTACTGACTTTGGTATGTGACTGCAAAGACAGAGCAGCTAGAAGGTTGAGATGCAGGTTCACATGTTCAGGAAGCCTTTTCTGACAGTCTTCCTTCCTCAGGGATCTGGGAACTTTTCTGTGCTCTGTAGCCTCCTGCACATTTCTCACACCCCCTGTTGTCCTGAAGTGCAGTCATCTGTTTACGTGACTGCCTCTGGACTAGGCTGTGTTTCCTTAGAGTATAGAATCCATGTTTTATTGAGCTCTGTATCCCCAGTGCCTGGGGCATCGTTAAAAAAATATGCAAAACAAAACCTTGTGGTGGAGTTGATTGAAAATTCTAAGGACCCTACAGCACAGAGGAGAACTGCTCCATGGGGTTTGCAAAGCTGTAAATCTTTAGGAAGGGAAAGGCCACACATGTTTCTCCCCTGGAACAGTTGATGGGGTCAAATCACCGACTTTCAGTTCAAGTTGAGTGCCACTAGGAATAGCCTTTCCAAAAACCAAGACCCCTTGCCATCGAGTCAACCCCCATTCATAATGACCCTACAGAGGATGTTCTGAGACAGCTGTTGTTACCTATGAGCCCATTGCTGCTGCCACTGTGTTAATCTATCTCCTTGCGGGGGGGGGGGGGGGGGTCTTCCTCTGTTGCTGACCCTCCACTTTACCAAGCACAATGTCCTTCTCTAGAGATCATGGGTCTTTTTATTTTTTAACTATCATCTCTTAGCATCCCAGTCAATTAATATTGCACTAAAGTCTCTGGTAGTGTAGTGGTTACGAATCGGGCTGTGAACCTTAAGGTCAGTGGTTCGAAACTACCAGATGCTCCGCGGAAGAAAGATCAGGCTTTCTACTCCCATAAAGATTTACATCCTCGGAAACCCTGTACAGGGTCGCTATGGGTCGGAACCGACTCAAAGGCACTTAACAACAAAGTCTCTGAAACTTTCTAGTCTGCATAGCATGACTTGGTTAATAATTTTGACAAAATCAGTTACTAACCACTTGTTGGACCAATGTGATCTTTTGGAAGTAGATCACCAAGCTTTTCTTCTGAGGCATCTCTGAGTAGACTCACACCACCCACCTTTCAGTTAGTAGCCAAGTGACTAGCAGTTTATGCCACCAGATGTGATTCCAGATGTGATAACCTATAAAAAGGTTCATGTATAGATCAACAGTAACTTTCCTATGATACAAATTGGAGTAGTTAGTAGTTGGACATCAACCAAATAATTCTGAAGACATAAATTAGGAACTGACTGTTGCCCTTATAAGTGGTAGAGATGCTTGGGATTACAGCTGTAATATTGTACTCAAGATGCCAAACTCTGGAGTTTCCTCTGTGGTTGAGCTAGTGGGATTCTGCTTGTTCTAAGACCAGTATACCTGACCCTGCTTTGACTTGTCACCAATGAACTATGGAAATGACTGGGAGAAACCATGTAGACAGTATAAGGATGATCTAAATCCATCCCACTGCTAAACATTTCAGCGAAAACAAACCAAAGTTCCAGCTGATGGTGGCTTAGTAATACCATCATTCCCATTATGCTGGAGTATTTTTAATTTGATGTGCATCATGGTCAAAATGTTTGCTTTTAAAATTGCTAACATTTAGGTGTATATATTTTTCTACTGTCAGTTTAGAAAGAAAAAGCTATTACACTTTAAATGACATATCTTAGCCCTAAATGGTGTCTTTATCTGAAAATCAATGATTTTGTTTTAGAAGGAAAATAAATATTTGGCAAGTTGGTAGTCTGGATTTTTTTCCCTCCTTATCAGAACTCTTTGTCCCTCTCTTTTTTCTATCTTCTGAATCACTGGATAATTTTATTATGTCTTCCTAATTAGTGTTTCATTGTAGGATAAACATTGGACCACTAACCACAAGGTAGGTGGTTCAAACCCTGCATTCACTCCTCAGAAACCTTGTACAGGGCTGCTATGTGTGACTCAATAGTACTTAACAACAAAAAATTAGAAATAATTTTCCAAATTCATCCTGGGAAATAAAAAGGCTATGAATCAAATGTAATTGAGAATTTAGTGACATCCGTGGTATTACAATTGCTTGAACAGATTTAATTCCAAGTTTATTTGGGGGCATGCTTTTAAAATACATGCTTGTTTTCTTTTCTTCAAGTTTCAACAGAGAATGTAAGTACCTCTATCTTACGGGCTGGAAGAAAAGAGGTACTTCAGGTAGAAAGGACAGTGAGAGTGGGGGAGAAATTCTAAGAGTGGGAAACTCAGCAGTGGACTTGATTCTTACTCAGACTTCGAAGAGTTGTGTGATATGACCAGTAACTCCTGAATGGGCCCTCTTCTCCGGAAGCCACTCTAAAGTACAGCCATGTGTCATGTAACATCCATGATATATTCTGTGAAATAGGACGCTGTGATCTGGATGTTGTGTGAACACCTGCTTTTTCTTTAAGCATTTCAAACAAGTTTCATGCTTTAGCAGTGACTGTCAACATGCTGAGAAGTATTTACTTTTGAGTTTGGCCCTCAAGTCACATCATTAGTTCTCCATATTTGATATAGTCCCTCTCCCATTTTTATTAGCCTTGTAGCTTTCAGTGGAGCTGATCCTTTAACAGTTTGGAGAATTTTTCCTTTGGTTTTGAGTATTGTCATGATTGTTGAGTGTGACATGCCTAATCACAAGCAATCATATTCTCTGACTTTCTACCTTTATGTTGATTAATAACCTTTGGTTTCACTTCCAAATTGATTCTCCTTCTTTGTCTCTTGTTGCCCCCATCACTAATACTAGTTTTGCTACATTTGGAAGCCATAATGCACTCCATGATAATGCTTTCTAAGGTAAACAGATAATGCTTCGACATTCAAGACACAAACAATACATGAGATTGGATGCTACTGCCTACACATCAAAACATGCATTATTGTACTGTAAATGCCTTAGATAGAAAGTAACTTGTTTACAAAAGCCAGTAACATAGATATTTATTTTGACTTTCCAGACTCACAGAACTCTGGTGTGGCACTGTGGGTTAATGCACTAGACTAAAAAGTCAGTTTGAACTGCAAGGTTGGCAGTTCAAGCTCACCAGCAGCTCCTCAGAAACCCTGTACAGGGTCACTATGAGTCAGAACCAATTTGACAGCATTCAACAACAACATCCAGACTGACATAGGTTATTCATGTTGTCGTTTAGTGTCGGCAAGTTGATTCCCACTTATAGTAATCTTGTATAGTGTTTCCACAGAGCAATTGGTAGGTTTGAACCACCAACCTTGTGGTTAGCAACCAGTGCTTATCTTACAGCACCATACCAGGTTATACATGTAGTGTACCATTATGCCTGACAGCACAATCACTTTGTCTACAAGTGATATTAGAGATATGTGTTGTATGGAGGAAGGTGTTGCATTCAATACAGACAACTCTCCAATCAAGATTTCTGAACTCTATTATAATCATATGAGACCATGGACATATACGTGGTCTGATGTTGCCCAAATGGATGTTACGCAGCACAGGACTGTACACAGATCTGACCAGAACTCATAAATCAGACATACACCAACCATCTGAGACCTTCTGCTGGCTCTTTGGATCTCTGGATCATGGGACAATGTACAAAATCTCCAGAGTCACTGGAATGCCCAGGTAGGGAAGGGCAGAGGTCTGGAGTCACTGGGCCTGGTTGATCTACCACATGACGAAGCTACTCTGAGGAACCTCACTGGTTCCTACAAGGAATGATCCCTGAAAAAATCAGTTTCCTTCCATCCTCTGAGATCCTAGTGTTCTTGGAGATTGAGATTTTGAATAAATAATTCAGGGTCCAATTCTAAGCTGTGTGATTTGGGACAAGTCATTTCACCCTTTTTTAAGGACCAGTATCCTCATTTATAAACTGCAACTACTGCTAATAAGTATTTTATAGCACTGTGGTGAGAGTTCAATGAACTAATGCATGTAAAATTCTAAACACAGTGCCTTTTAGAGAGTAAATGTATAGAGTTATTATAAATATATTTATAAATTAATTAATTTGAAAGAAATCAGATTTTTGAGGGTACTTCCCAAAAGAACTTACTTTTTCTGGGGCAAGGATGTCCTGGTATACCTGCAGACAGTGGAGAGCAGGTTTCTTTTAGCCATATAACCCAATACCAGAAAGAGATTAGGTTAGGTGCCTTTGCTCACAGCAGTCTCACGGCTCTTTAGGCAGACTTGCAGAGCCCCTTGGAACTTTATTAAAAACTACTATAAAATTTCAACCATTGTAGATCTGTTCCCTTAACATCCGTCTGATTTTACCCCTGAGGAAGTAAAAAGGGCTGTTATTCTAGATATTATTTATTTATTCACTCTCACTCTTATATTTAAAAACAAAATTAAGACTGTGAGTATTAAAAACTTAGATACAGTAAAATAATAAGAAATGAAAAAGAAGAGGGGGGGAATAAATGAACCAATTTTTCTGTTATTATTAAGTGTCAACAAGTCTATTTCACCTAGTAGAGACCATGTGCTCTGGTAGCATAGTGGTTACGAATTGGGCTGTGAACCTTAAGGTCAGCAGTTTGAAACTACCAGCCGCTTTGCGGGAGACAGATGAGGCTTTCAAGTCCCTCCAAGGTTTACAGCCTTGGAAACCCTGTACAGGGTCGCTATGGATCGGAATAGACACAACAGCACTTAACAACAAGAGCCCATATGACAGAACAGGACTGCCCCATCCGGATTTCTAGGCTGTAACCATTGCAGCTGTAGGGTGCTAGCTCTTTTTGTTGTTGTTGTGAGGTACTCTAGAGCCTGTTCCAACTGATTGTGACCCTATGCACAACAGAACTACACACTACCTGGGCATGTGCCAACCTCACAACTGTAGCCACTGTGCCAATCAGCTCATTAAGAGTCTTCCTCTTTTATGCTTACCCTCTACTTTTCCAAACATAAAATCCTTTTCCAGGAATTGGTCCCTCCGGATCACATGTCCAAAGTAAGTGAGACAAAGTCTTGCTTTCTTTGCTTACTAAATAACATTCTAGATGTACTCCTTCCAATAGATTTGTTTGTACTTTTGGCAGTCTGTGGCATATTCAGTATTCGTCACCAGCACCACAGTTCAAATGCATCAATTATCTTTGGTCTTTCTCATGTTTCACATGCATATGAAGCTACTGAAAATACCAGGACTTGGATCAAGTACACCTTGGTCCTCAAAGTGACAGAAAATACCAGGACTTGGATCAAGTATACCTTGGTCCTCAAAGTGACATCTTTGCCTTCATCACTTTAAGAGGTCTTTTGTACCAGATTTGCCCATTGTAATTCGTTGTTTAGTTTCTTGACTTCTGTGTCCTTGGGCGCTGACTACAGATCCTAGCAGTAAAATGTAAATCTTTGACAACTTCAATCTTTTCTCTGTTCATCATGATTTGCTTATTAGTCCAGTTGTGAGGATGTTATTTTCTCTAAGTGTAAAGCTATTGTCTTTAATCTTCATTAGTAAATGCTTTCAGTTCTCTTTATTGAAAGTTTTCAAAGCAAGGTGTCATTTGCATATCAGATTGTTAATAAGAACTTCTCCAATCCTGATTTCACATTCTTGTTCATATAGCCTAGTTTCTTGGATTATTTGCTCATCATACAGATTGAATAAGCATGGGAAAAAGATTTACCCTTCCATTCTAAGACAGATTAGAAATACCTGGCAATCTATTTCTTAAAAAAAAAAAAAAGCCCAGTGAAAACATTGTGAATAGTGACAGAACATAATAGTCTGATATAGTGTCAGAAGACGTGCTGCTCAGATTGTAAGGCTATCAAAATATGATTGGAGAAGTACTGCCTTATCAAAGTAGAGTCAACCTTAATGATGTGGATAGAGTAAAGCTTCTGCTGATACAGCATAACTCAAAATGAGAAGAAACATCTGAAAATATCCATTAATAATCAGAATGTTAAACATAAGAAATATAAATCAAGAAAAATTGGAAGTTGTCAAAAATAAAATGAAACACCTACATATTGATCTCCTAGGTATTAGTGAGCTGAAATGGACTGATATTGACCATTTAAAATACGATAACCGTATGATCTACTATACTGGAAATAACAAATTGAAGAGGAACACTGTTGCACTTATTGTCAAAAAGAACATATCAAGATCTATCCTGAAGTACAACATTGCCAATAATAGGATTTCACCCAGAAGAAATGCTAGTTTATTGAAGTATTATTCAAATTTATACAAGAACTACTAATGCCAATGGAGTCCTGGTGTGGAACTGTAGGATAAGCTCTGGACTGCTAGCCACAAGGTAGGCAGTTCAAACCCAACAGCTATTCCTTGGGAACCCTATACAGGGTCACGAAGAGTCTGAACCTATTAAAGGACACTCAACAACAGCAATGACTAATGCCAAAGAAGAAGAAATGAAATATTTTTGTCAAATTCTACAGTCTGAAATTGATCAAACATGCAATCAAGATTCACTGATAATTACTAGTGACTGGAATGCAGAAGTTGGTAACACAGAAGGTTGAGTAATTGGAAATATGGTTGTGATGACAGAAATGATGCCAGAGATCATGTGATGGAATTTTTCAAGACCAACAAACTATTCATTGCAATTATCTTTTCAACGACGTAAATGATGACAATACATGTGGACCTCACCAGATGAAATAGATGAATCAAATTGATTACATCTGTGGAAAGAGAAATTGGAGAAGTTCAATTTTATCATCAGAACAAGGACTACAGCCTATTGTGGAACAGACATCAATTCCTTAAATGAAAGTTCAAGAGGAAGCTGAAGAAAATCAAAACAAGTCCACAGAACAAAAGTATAACCTTGAGTATATCCCCCATGAATATAAATACCTTCTCAAGAGTAGATGTGACACACTGAACACTAATGACTGAAGAAGACCAGATGAATTGTGGAATTTTATATAAGAAAACATAAAGTCATTAAAAGACAGGAGATAAAGAAAAGACAAAAATGAATGTCAGAAGAGATTCTAAAACATGATCTTAAACACAGAGTAGTTAGAACAAATGGAAGAAATAATGATGTAAAGGAGCTGAGCAGAAGATTTCAATGGGCTGCTTAAGAAGACAAAGTGAGGTATGAAATGTGCAAAGACCTGCCCTGAGGTTGTAAAACCACGAGGGAAGAAAGAACACACTTGGCATTTCTCAACCTAAAAGAACTGAGAAAGACCTTCAAATCTCAAGTTGTAATATTGAAGAATTCTATTTTGATGTGGAATTGTAGGATATGTTCTGTACTGCTAACCACAAGGTCAGTGGTTCAAACCCACCAGTCATGCCTTGGAAACCCTATACAGGGTCAGAATGAATTGGAACCAACTCTCACCACTTAACAATTGCAACTGCAATCTGGGCAAAAGATTGAAGGACACAGGACTATTTAGAGAAAGGCAAATCAATACCACAGTGGGATACCACTTAACACCACTGGGTGGATTAGAAACCACCAACCTTTCTGTTAGCAGCTAAGTGCTTAACTATTACACCATGATGTTTGGTGGTTGTGTGCTGTGGAGTTGGTTCTGACTCATAGTGACCTTGCATAGGGATTCTGAAGCTGTAAATCTTTATGGGAACAGAAAGTCTCATCCTTCTCCTGCCAAACACATGGTAGTTTCACATTGTTGACCTGGAGATTATCAGCCCAACTCATAACCACTACGCTACCAGAGCTTCTTACACCACAGGGATTTCTTTATTATTACTATTATTATTGCTAAATGAGTGATCATTTACATGGGAGAACATCAGCTTCACATGCACGTAGCATTGCAATGATTACGATCTCTTCCATTCATCATCATTCAACAGTATTTGCTTCCATTTCCTGTTTTTTGGGAGGTGGGATAAGGTGGGAAGATGTACACAAAAACACTTAGGAATATATAATAATTTAAACAACCAAAGGGCACATTCTGCAAGCCTGCCTCCTGGCCACCAGGGCTCAGTCCCTCTCTTTCCATGAGTCTAGAGTCATCAGCTGCTCCCTGTCTCTGTGTCCTCATCTTTGCGTCCATCTCTGGTGTCACTGCCTCTCTGGATAGGGTCCTATATTCTGTTCATGCTCTTCTCCCTTGTTGGTCCTAGAATGCTCTGTTTCTGGACTGCAAGATTACCTACTCCCCCATTTTTGTTACAAAACTTCTTCCTCTTTACAGTTGTGACAGTAGCAATTAGTCATAATAACAATTACTCACTAATGAATCATAAGAATCTTATCCCCATCTCTTTTCAACAGACCCGTCTAGACAAGATGAAAACTATTCAGTGGGGACTCTATCTTCTCCTGCACACTCTTAAACTAAACTCCATCTTGAAAACTTGTAAGCCAGTCACTTCATGCCTTTATTGTCCCCTCATTTTAAGTAGCCAGTGTCTAAGTTGCCCATCCCTATCTACCCTGTATACAGAAGGGCAGGATTGATACTTGATGTGAAGACTCCTTTCCTCACTGCTGGTATTTTGAGCTACTACATCCATGAGTGCAGGTGAAGTTCATCAAATTGTAGCAATTTACCCTCGTTTCCTTTATCAAAAAAAAATTTTTTTTTTTTGTCTTCCTCTAGTCAAGTTCTGATTATCAAACCATCGAAGCCTGGTCCAGAGGGGTTTATTAATAATTATACTAGAAGAGTTAAATTAAAAACATAAAGTTATGATTTTCCAAAAGAAGTGAAAGAAAGGCTCTGGGCTCTCTAATAAGCTAAAGTAGGGAAAATTAAAAAAAAAAATTTTAGGTTCCATTTTCTGCTTAAGAGACATCAGGGGAGACAAGCATTTTCATGGCTCCATGCTCTAAGATTCATCTACTTTTTAAATCATTAAATAAGAAATACTGAGCAGAATGTGAGCATGTATACATATAGTTCTTGATAAGAAAAAAAATTTAAATGTATTCTATATTGCTCATGTGTCTATTTTATCCCAACCAAAGCCTCATTTAAAGCAAAAGGCAATGTAAAAGGTTGTGAATTTCTAAACCAGAATTTTTGTGGAGAATATTCTAGGTGCAGATGGTCAGAGAAAGAAATACTGTAGTTCAAGATCTTATAAGGGATGAAGTCATTCAAAATGAAGGTAATTGACATTTATTGTTGTTAAGTGCCATCCAGTCAGTTCCAATTCAGCGACACAGTAAAGCATTTCCGAGGAGCAGCTGGTGAGTTTGAACCGCCAACCTTGTGGTTCAAACTGACCTTGCAAGCCAATGTATCCTGCAGCACCACAACAGGAGTCCAGGAATTAAAATAGGAGGTAATAAAGAATTTTGATGGTAGGAAATTGGGTGGGCCATTAATTTGGAAATTGCATATTTTATCAATTTGTGAGTCAGATGCTAAAATTATCTAGTCATAGAAATGAAATGATTTTCCAAGTAGTCTGCAGATGGCAGCAAAAAGAAGAAAGTCAAAGAGAGAGTTAAACTGAAGAAATATATTGATTGCTTGTCATACGTCAGGTCCTCTACTAGATGCTCTTCAAACAGTAAAACATTTCGTCTTTACAAACATCCAAATGATCTTGCATCACTGAGTGGTAGAAGCCAGTGTCAAACACATCTGTGCTTTAAACTGTGCCCTCTCAGTCCATTTAGGAAAAGCCATGGAAGTGGCCCCTATGTAGAAGAAATAAAAAAACAAAATAAAAATAATTCATTGAATCAAATGATAACAAAACACAATAGACTAAAACCTTTGGGACACAACAAAAGTGGCTCTCAGAGGACAATTTATAGAAATAAACACACACTTCAAAAAAAGAGAAAGACCCCAAATCAACACCTTAACGCAACTTTTCCAACATGTAATTAAAAGAGCAGCACAGTAAGTCTACAATTACCAGGAGAAAAGAAAAAATAAAGACTAAAGCAGAAATAGATGAAACAGAGAAACAAAAGAAAAAAAATCAACAAGACTAGAAGGTAGTTCTTTTAAAAGATTAATATATTCAACAAAATGCTAGAAAATATAATGAAATCAAGGAGAAGATGAGTAAGAAATGAAATGAGTGACATCATAAGAGAACCAACAAACAGAGTTGTAGTTTCTGGTGTTTAGGTGTCTTCGAGCTGGTACTGATTCATAGTGACCATATGCACAAAAGAAAAAAACACTGCCCAGTCCTGTATCAACCACATAATTGTTATTACGCTTAAGCTCATTGTTGCAGCAACTGTGCCAATACATCTCGTTGAGATTCTCCTGCTTTTTCTCTGACTTTCCATTTTACTAAGCAGGATATCGCTCTCCAGAGACTGGTCTCTCTAGATAATATGTCTAAAGTATGAGAAACAAAATCTGGCCATCCTGGCATTCAGGGAGCAGTCTACGAGTAAAAGAATGTGAGAAGGAGAGGCCAGCCAGGGAAGGAGGTATAGGGATGCAGGAAAGTGCCAGCCATTGGAAGTCCATTAGAGAGCCCTTCAGCAAAGCAGCTGGTGTTGGACTATCTACCAGCACTGCCTCCTCTCCATGTACCAACTCTCCTCAGCCACATGTTCTTGTCTGACACCTATATGTCTTTTAACACTTTATGTAGTTGCCCAGTCTGTATACTTCAACCAGATTATATGCAATTTTTTTTAAATGGAGGACAGAAAATTGAAGGTAGGGGACATTATGAGTCATTTAGCCCTCACATCAATATAGATGTGAGCTGGGAGCCAAGTTTTCTCATTCATAAATTTACCTTCAGAATTCTATGGCAAAATTTTCATTTTTTCTGTTGTTAAATATTAAATCCATATTCAGTTTTGTGGGATATGAAGGACAAACAAAATAATTTTCTGTTTCTGTTTGTAATTGAATCAACGTAGGACCATTTGTACATTAGCAAAGGGTGGGAGGAGGGGGAAGCCTTCATAAAAACCAGGCAGAAGTCGTTAAAAATTAAGCCTCTGTTATTTTCTGTCAGAAATATACTGCGGAGGATATTCGGATGGTAGAAGGACATCCACATCTGAGAACATTTGTGATGACACAGGAGAAGAAAGTATGTGTACAGATTAAAGTAGTCTAGACACCTTTTATGAATGATCCCAGAGTTAATAGCATCCTTGAACAAAAGAACAGTTCACCCGCTGCACTACCATTTCCAATACATGACTTCTCCTCGCTGTTGGTGCTAAGTGTTAGGAAGTTGGTTTCAACTCAGCAATCCTGTGTAGGGTTTCTGAGACTTTAAATCTTTTGTGAGAGCAGAAAGCCTCATCTTTTTTTTCCTTAGAGCATCTGGTGAGTTCACATCACTGACCTTTTGGTTTGTAGTCCAGTGCTTATCCTCTGGAACCACCATGCTACTATGGTCCCCAACTTCTTTTACACAGCTCATAAGTAGAAAGGGTACCTTTGGGGGACAGGTGTGAGAAGCTAGAAAATGTCATCCTATTCCCTTGCTTGTAAGAGAGTGATTTATTAAATTGTACAGTTAATACAAGCCACACTCTCATTTCAGAAATGTCAAAATCCATGAAAATGTGCATCTCAGAATCAAGGAAATATGTTAATAAAATTAGTGATCATTTTTTTAAAAAACAGACATTAGTGTCTATTACATCAAACCTGTTCTATAGAAGGTCTCTAAATTCAGGTGGGATACATTCAAGGTCACATTTTGACTCTGGTGGACTTGCTTTAATTTTCTTCAGTAACAGCCTGAACACTTATATGAGCAATTGCTGGCTCCACAGTTGGCCCCTGGCCTTGTTTTGGCTGATGATATTGAGCTTCACTATCTTCTCTTCCACAGATGTTGTTCATTTGATTCCTGTGTACTCCATGTGGTGAGGTCCATATGTATAGTCACCTTTTCTGTTGTTTAAAAAGTTATTTGCAATGAAGAAGCCATTGGTCTTACAAAATTCTGTCATAGGATCTCCAGAATCTTTTATATCAGCAAGGCCATATGTTCCAACTACTAACTCTTCCTTTTTGTTTCCAACTATAGCATTCAATGACCAGTAATTATCAGTGCATCCAGCTGAAGAAGTTTCTAGAATTCTTCATTATCACTGGCTTTAATGGTTGGTGCACAGATTTGAATAATAATGATAGTAACTGGTGTTCCTTGTAGACATAAGGATATTATTCTATCACTGACAGAATTGTACTTCAAGATAGATCTTGAAATGTTTTTAAGATCTTTAAGTGAATTCTACATCATTCTTTTTGAATTTGTCATTCCTGGCATTGAAACCATATAACTTTCAGATTCAACATGATGAATGCCTGTCCATTTCAACTCATTAATGCTTACGATATCTATCTTTATGCATTTCATTTCATTTTTGACAGCTTTCAGTTTTCATAGATTCATACTTCATAATTCCATGTTATGATTATTAATGCATGTTTGTAGCTATTTCTCCTTATTTTCAGTTGTGCCCCCTGAGCATATGAAGGTCCCGAAAGCTTTACTCCCATTGCATCATCACAGTCAACTCTACTTTGAGAAAGCAGCTCTTCCCCAGTCATATTTTAAGTGCCTTCCAACCTGAGTAGCTCATCTTTGGGCACTATATCTGACAATATTCTGGTGCCATTCATAATGTTTTCGTCTTCCAGTACTATATCTGACAATGTTCTTCTGTTATAAAGTTTTCAGTGACTAAACATTCAGAAGTAGTCTGTCTCTCCTTCTTCCTAGTCTGGAATTCAGCTGAAAACTGTTCACCATGAGTGATTCTGCTGGTATTTAAAATACTGTTGGCATAGCTTCCAGAATTACAGCAACTCACACAGCACCACAGTACAACAAATGGACAGACAAGTAGTGGTTAAATGGACTTAGAAACTATAAAAAAACACTATAGTCAAGACATAGATAGATAGATAGATTGTTGCTGTTGTTGTTAAGTGCCATTGAGTCAGGCACAACTCTTAGCAATCCTGTGAAGTGTTTCAGATAGATAGATAGATAGATAGATAGATAGATAGATAGATAGATA
>NW_006408583.1:6646476-6652015 GCF_000296735.1 Chrysochloris asiatica
ACATCTATAGGTACATGTTGTTGTTGTTATTATTGTTATGTGCTGTGTAGTCAGTACCGACTCATAGCGACCCTGTACAGAGTTTCCAAGGCTGTAAATCTTTATGGGAGCAGAGGGCCTCATCTTTCTCCCATGGAACAGCTGGTAGTTTCAAACTGCTGATTTTGCGGTTTGCAGCCCGATTCGAAACCACTATGCTACCAGAGCTCCTAGATACATAGATAGATATAAAATCTTTGTTCTATATCTTTACTCACAAATTAAATTTTTTTCTGTTGAGAATTTTTGTAGTATTTCTGCTAGTTTTCTTAGTAAATTTGCAACTAGATTGCAAGGCAGACTGTGGCTATAAAAGTTTCAACTGTGAGACAAAGAATATAGAGATTTAGGCTTTAACTAACAAAATCAAACTTGCTGCCTTAATCGCTCTCAGACAATTCACTGACTCCTCTCTCTTCGTCTCTCTCCTAACCAGATAGGAGATATTTTAAGTCAAGGCTTCAGATGAGAGTTGATTGAACCTTCCAATCTTCTTTAACCTAATGGTCAGTTTTTACTTTTCAAGGACTTCAACTAGAATTTGCCTGATTTGCAATCAGTCACAAATCCCCACATCAAAATGTTTCCACAGTGTGTGTTAGAAATACTGCCTTAGTCAAGTTGTATCAGGAGATAAGGAATCAATGTGAGGCTACGAATTGATGTTCTCAGTGGGGTATGTTCTACACACTGTAACTTGAGGAAAGAAAAACGTTCTATTCACTCTAGCCAGAGAGGATAGACCTCAGATCCAGCTTCCTGACTGTAAAAATCAGTGGGTTTTTATAAAGCCTCAAAGAAGGAAGTGGTGGTGGTGTGCGGTGGAGTCGGTTCCAACTCATAGCGATCCTGTATAGGGTTTCCGAGGCTGTAAATCTTTATGGGAACTGAAAGCCTCATCTTTCTCCCGTGGAACCACTGGTAGATTCGAACTACTGACCATGAGATTAGCAGCCCAACTCATAACCACTATGCCATCAGAGCCCCTTAAAGAAAGAAGTATATGCTATATATTGTACATGTACTCTTCAGTTTAGCTATATGACTTTAAAATGCATGTGCAGAAAATGGTGTCTAAACCCCTCCAAGAGGCAGAGAAGTGAATGAACAATGAGGCTTTAATGAAGGCTAGGTTATATTTTGTGTTGTGAAGTGCTGACAAGTCAAATCTGACCCATAGCGACCCTGTATATAAGGTTTCTGAGGAGCCGATGGTGAGTTTGAACCGCCAACTTTGCAGTTCAAACGGCTTTGCAGTTTGGCGCATTAACCCACAGTGCCACAAAAACCCTGTATAGGGTCGCTATGAGTCGGAACCAACTCCACGGCACATAACAACAACAACAGGTTACTGTTAGCTTGAGTGACTTTGGAGTGCACAAGCCAGTCTAGGTCTGAGCTTGTCTTCGGTGGTAAGCAATGGATGCAGTTTTATAGCAGCTTTGCTGTTATCTTAAGATGACATGTTAACAATTCATAGTTTGACAACTCTTTGTAAATATTTCTTCTTTCCCTTCCACTTACCTTTGATGTAAAATCATTTGCTTTGCTTTGCTTTACCAAATAAAAGCTCCCTGTTTCCCCTACGAACCAGGTTACACACCACAGGCTGCTGTAGAACATCATGAAATGAGATTATTCCTTCAAGAGCATTTTCTTTTAAATTCTAACAGAGTGTCAATTTAGTGTTCTCACTAAAGCAACATTGAACATTAAATAAAGCCCCCAAAGATCCTTAGGCTGGTGTTTCCTTAAAATTGCTATCACACTCCAAAGAGATTCCTTCAAGTACTTCCAAATCCATTTTGAAAAGATTAACTATAAATTAATTTACTTTCTGTAAGATAAGTAGTAATATGGAATATCATCACCAGGATGTAAATTAATGTAATAAAGTGAAGGGATTGTGTATTTATTTGTATATTCTAGATGTGGAATCTAGATTCTGTGTAACAAAATTTCATTTTGGGCATCAAATTTTATTTTCTTCTCAGATTTAGTCTATGCTATTAGTTCCTGAATCCTCACAGTACAACACAAATTGAACCTACTCTAAGAGACACAGTAGTGTGTGTTGTTAAATCATTTTATATTCCTACAGCTATATGAAAAGCTCCCTTAAGACTTCTCTGCCATGTTTCGAACATGTTATAAGGAGGAACAAGTCCCTGGAGAAAGACGTTAAGCTTGGTAAAATGGAGGGTCGGCAAAAAACAAGCCCCCAACAAAATAGACTGGCACAGTGGCAGCAGTTATCCTGCAATGTCACATCAGTCCTCTGTGGTGGAGCATACCGCAGGCAAGATGATGGAAACTTCTTAGATCTTATCAAACATCTGAAGGCAATGAGTTACTGGGCCAAAGGGGCTCAGGATCCTAGTCTCAGGGACACCATGGCCCATTGGCATAACATAGTCCACAAAGATAATGTTCTATATCCTACTTTGGTGAATAGTGTCTGAGTTCTTAAAAGCTCATGAGCAGCCATCTAAGGTCTCTCCATGTTCATAAGGAAGAAGAGTGATAAGAATTGAAAGGCCTTGGGATCATGTGGCCATAACTCTCCACCAGTCTGATGTTGTCAGGCTACCGCTACCAACTGCTCTGAAAAGGATCACGTTAGAAGGTTCCTGATAGAGAGGCAGAATATATGAGACAAAACTCAAAATTATAAAAATAAAGACTGAGTGTACTTATCAGAAAGAGACTGAAGGAACCTGAGACTATAGCCCTTGACCTCCCTTCAGGTCTAGAAAGAAACTCACCCTTGTGGCCCAACTTTTAGCCACACAGTAGATAGGTATATGTGGGGAACAACTACACTAGTAAAGTATGCTTGCTATGAATGAAGAAAAAGTCAACAGTTCAAAATCAAAAGGGCAGTGTTTACTAAAAGACAAAGTTAGAAGGGACGGGAAGCTGGGTGGAATGGAAATGGAAGCCACGAGGAGGAAATAGGAGAACTGGTTTTGCATGGAAGGGATTGCAATCATTGAGATGTAACACACTATATGATTTGCTGAGTGTGAAACTAATGGTCTTATCTGTAAGCTTTCACTAAATTCACAATGAAAACTTTTTTAAAAATATGTGCTTTCACTGGTGGTCTTAAGTGCTTATAAGCAGCCATCAGTGGGCTCAAATGTAGCAACGACTATGAAGATAGCATAGGACAGGGCAGCGTCTCCTTCTGTTGTGCATAACACTGCTATGAGTCAGAACTGACTCCATAAGCACCTAACAACAACAAAGGTGTAACTACTCTTTTCTCCCCATCTGAAGCAAAGAAAAGTAAAGGAAATGAAAAATACCTGGAAGCAATTAGTCTAAAGGACTAATTGATCTTGCAAAACTCAACCTCTATGACCTTGAGACCAAAAATCTAGATGGTGCCCAGATACCACCGCCAACCGTTCTGAAAGGGATCCGAATAAGACGTCCTGGATTGAATGGGAGAAAAATGTAGAACAAAACTCAAAGCTACCTTAAAAAATAACAACATACTTGTTAGTCTAAAGAGACTAGTAAAACCTCTAAGACTATGACCCTTAGACACCTTTCAGGCCTACAACTGAAATCTTTCCTTTGACTCAACTTTCAACAAAACTAGACAGGCCAACAAGATGAATAATAACAAGGAGATATGTACTCTTTAGAATCATCAATTACACAAGATCAAAAGTGCAGCCAGGGATCCAGCTTGGAAGGTAGGGAGATATAGGCACAAAGGAGGAAAGTTAATGGTAACACAGGGAGGAAGTGGAAAAGCTGTTGCTACATTTTGGGGAGCGTAATTAATGAGTCTTGGTATGGTGTTGTGGGTTAATGCGCCAGACTGCAAAGTCATTTGAACTGCATGGCCGGCAGTTCAAGTTCACCAGCTGTTCCTCGGAAACCCTATACAGGGTCTCTATGGGTTGGAACTGACTCGATGACACTTAACAACAACACCATTTAATGTCACAAAGCAAAATGGGTATGAATTGTTGAATGTAAAGCCGATTTATTCTGTAAACATTCACCCAAATCACAATAGAAACTTAAAAAAACAAAAAAAATTTGCTCTTTTTAATGATAGAACAAAATGTAGATTAGGGCCAACCTAAGAGAATATCCATATTGAGCTAATCACTGCAAATATTGGGCCCTAGCACACAGAAGAGACATAAATTCTGAGTGCATGCTCTCAGCCCATTTCAGTTTTATGAGATTAATTAGATGATTAAGAGGAAAAAAATTATGTCTGAAGAGGTCTTTGCTAGTTTTGCTGCAAATTCTGAATGAGGCTCTTAATTTTACTAACTCTAATTTCTTCATTTTCCAATCTGTTGTGAAAAATAAGATCTGGCCTCTGAATATATACTGCTTGTACTGGCAAAATAATAATTGAAAAGATACTGAGTTTATTGGTTGAATTCTGGGTTGATTTCCCTAAAATTTTGCCTAATGACCAGCTCACTTAAAATTCAATACTGTATTCATGCTTTTTCATCATTTGTGCTTTTCTTTTTTATCTGTTTATTTATTTTTGTCTTTTAATTTATTTTAGGCATGGACATCTACTTCTTAAAATCAGCCCACATCAGTCCCAAATCAGCCATTGTAAACCCAGTGGGGCATAGTTCTACTCTGACTCATTTGGAGTCACCATCAGTTGGAATCAACTCTATAGACTTACTGAATGCTAGAGCTATAAAGTGCAGGAGGTTAATAACATGAGTAGAAAAGCTTTGGAAAGCATAACAGAGTTTTCAGCAAGAGAATCAAGAATTAGTGCCCAGGCCCTACCAGGTATAGGAGATTAGAGAATGCACCCAGATCTCAGCAATAAACTCTAGAAGGCTATATACCATTGAAGCAAGACAGAACCATTGGTAGGTGGAGATCAAACTGAAAATGTAAACTGTGTAACACAGATCAGTGTATAAATAGAATAAGATCATCAAGCCAAACTCTTTTCTGGATGTAGATAAAGACATCTGTATAATGTACAATTATAGACAATCAAATTATTACAGCTAGTCAAAATTATTGCACATTCCAAGAGACAGTACCATATTATTTTACTGGTGAGGACTCAGAAAATGTAGTCATTTCACTGAGCTGACTTTTATCTCTGAGGAATAATTATTCTTTCAGTTATGTTGACAAAGGAGTTGACGAGCAACTATGGATAATTTACTTATCAAGAAAGATGGTTCAGGCTGGGATACAGAAAGATGGCGGACTAGGTGGATAGGCTACAGGAACCCTCTGCAGCAAAGATACAGGAAACAAACAGATGCAACTGATAGACCTAGAACCCTGAGCATCAGGTGAAGGGATAGAGAAGTGGATTAAATGCTTACTAGGAAAGATAACTGAACAGTTGTGGCTGTAACCCACCACATAACATGGATGAACCTTGAGGACATTATGTTGAGTGAAATGTTGTCAGTCACAAAAGGAGAAATACTGCAGAGGACCACTATTGTAAATGACTAAGAAAAAGAACCCATAC
>NW_006408583.1:6652115-6653321 GCF_000296735.1 Chrysochloris asiatica
AAGGTGGAGCACAGGGTAGGGAATAGACACAGGATAGTTTGGGTGCTGGGGAGAGGGGCAATACACAAGAAGGGGGAGGGTAATGGAAGAACAAGGCTGATGGGAAAGCAATTAGACAGGTTTGCATGAGATAAGTGGGACAGAGGTAAATACCGATGTATACACAAACTTGGAAAAACAGGGCTCTGGAATACAGGGATTGTGACATGGTTGGAATGGGCAAAAGGGGGGAAATAATTTAAGCTGCTTGGCTGTCTTTTGAAAAAAATAGCAAATTGATAAGGCAACTAGTACTATCCTTAGGCTCAACTGTTTAAACCCAGACATATTCCGGACAGGGCTTTTATCTGTGCTTTAGGGAGTAGAAATGACAGCCTCTCCAGGCTACTGACTGGAAGGAGAATGAATTAAGATGCAAAAAATTAGTGAAAGAGAAGTGGAAGAGTCTTCCCCTGTGAGCACTAGCTAGATTTTCAGTTTCTTGTTTGCTCCTCCCCATAACACGTTTCCTAGACTTTTTTTTTTTTTTTTTAAGGAAATTCACAGCATAGCCCTATAGAAACTGAACTATGTGCATCATTTCTTGTTGTTTTCTCCTTTACATCTGATATCCCTAAAAAGGCTTGATTATGGAATGGCTAGCTTAACTATAAAACATTTTCTTTATTATTGGTTATCTTGATTTTAAAAAAATAGAGAGAGTAGAATAAATGTAACCTTTTGTGGCTATAACTGAGCCTAAAATAAAGGTTATTTAACTTAAAAAAAAAAAAAAAAGTAAAGCTGGCCAAGGGAGAAGAGCACAAGCAGGGTGCAGGACCCTATGCAGAAAAGCAGCGACACCAAAGATGGAGCTAGAAATAAGGAAATGGAGAAAGGGAGCAGCTGAGGACTAAGGACTCCAGACTCATGGAAAGAGAGGGACTGGGTACCGGTGGCCAGGAGGCAAGCTTACAAAATGTGCTCTTTGATTATTAAATTATATATTCCTGAGTGCTTCTGTGTACCGCCCCCCCCCCAAAAAAAAGGGAATAGAAGCAAATAATGTTGTATCATCTGCATATTGCAGTTTGTTAATGAGTCTTCCTCCAATCCTGATGCCACATTTTTCTTCATAGAACCCAGCTTCTCATATTATTTGCTCAACATACAGGTTGAATAAGTGTGGTGAAAGAACACAACCTTGTCGCACACCTTTCCCAATTT
>NW_006408583.1:6655130-6658757 GCF_000296735.1 Chrysochloris asiatica
GCAGGGATATTATCCTATCACTCACAGCATTGTACCTCATGAGTGATCTGTATATGTTCTTTTTGATGATGAATGCAGCACTATTCCTTTTTAATTTGTCATTCCCTGCATAGTAAACCAGCATTCCGTTAGAGAGATGTAAATTTTTAAAAATGAGATATCATCTCACACCAGCATTAATAGTAAAGTTATCAAAAATAAAACCCAAATGCTTGTGGCAGGTGGAGAGACTGGATGGGACCCCATATTTGCTGGTATACTGTAAAATTGTTTCACCACTGTAAAAAATGACATGGCATTTCCTCAGAAATTTGGAAATAGAAATATCATATTGTTGTTTTAATTAGGTGCCATCGAGTTGGTACTGACTCATAGAGACCCTATGCACAACAGAACGAAACACTGCCCGGTCCTGGGTTAACCTCACAATTGTTGCCATGCTTAAGCCCATTGATGCTGTCACTTTGCCAACCCATTTTGCTGGGAGTTTTCCTCTTTTTCCCTATCCTTCCACCTTGCCAAACATGACATCCTTCTCCAGTGACTGGTCTCTCCTGACAATATGTCCGAAGTATGAGAGATGAAATTTGGCCAGCCTGGCCTCCAAGGAGCACTCTGGCTGCACTTCTTCCAACACAGACCTGTTGGTTCTTTTGGCAGCCCAGGGCACTTTCAATATTCTCCTCCAACACTATAACTCAAAAGCATCAATCCTTGTACAGTCTTCCTTATTCACTGTCCAGTTTTCACCTTCATATGGGGTTATTGAAAATACCATGGCTTGGGTCAGGCACACCTTAGTCCTCAAGCTCACATCTCTGCTCTTCAACACTTTTAAAAAGATCTTGTGCATCAGATTTGCAGTAATAATGCCATACATCATTTGATTTCTTGACTGCTTCCTCCATGAGTGTTGATGGTTGATACAAGAAAAATGAAGTTTTGACAACTTCAATCTTTTCTCCACTGATAAGAATTGTTTATTGGTTCAGTGTTGAGGATTTTTGTTTTCTTTACACTGAGATGCAATTAATATGACCCAGAAATTCTTCTACTTGGTATATATATGCCCAAGAAATAAGAGCCAGAACATGAGTAGATATATATGTGCTTTGAAGTTAGTAACAACACTATTCACAACAGCAAAAAGATGGAGACAACCCAAAAATCCATCAATGAAAGAATGGATGAATAATGTTTGGTACATGCATATAATGGAATGCTATGCAATGGTGAAGAATAAAGATGAATCTGCAAAAAAATCTCATAACATGGATGAGCCTGGAGGATATTATGCTGAGTGAAATTAGTTAGTCACAAAAAGACAAATATTGTATGCGACCACTATTGTAAAAACTCAAGAAAGGGTTTTCATGATAAAAGAACCATTGTTTGATGGTTACCAGGAGTGAGAGTAAGGAAGAGTAATTCTCTGGCTAGAGAGCAGACACATGTTAACTCGGGTGATGGTGAAGGCTATAGACAAGAAGAGGGAGGTTGGCAGAAGGATGATGAAGACACAGGAATATATGCCGGGCCTAAAGGGATAGAAGTAAACAATGTTATATGCACAACCCATGGGCAACAGTGTTCTGTGGGTAAATACATGGACAGATACACAGACTGAGCAGGTATGGAAGGAAGAGTGGGAGTATACCCACAAATATATAAGGATTTGAAGAAGGATGTTTGTACATAGGTTTATACCTTTGCTGCGAACACACTTATGAATGTGATAAAGCATACAGAAGGCAAAGTGATGAAAACTTCTTTGATAATATCAAACATCTTAAGGCAATGAATTGATGGGTTCAGGACCATAGTTTCAGGGGACACCATGGTTAAATAGCATAACATAGCCCACAAAAACAATGTTCTACATCCTACTTTGGTGGATAACATCTGGGATCTTAAAAGCTTGTGAGCAGCCATCTAAGGTTTCTCCATGTATGGAAGAAAGAAGAGGGATGAGAATTGAAGATGCTTGGAATCAATTAGCCCAATGGACTAATGGAACATGTGAATATCAGTCTCTATGACTATGAGATCAGAAGAACTAGGTAGTGCCCAGCTACCACCATCTGAAAAGGATCATAGTAATAGGTTCAAGATGGAGAGGCAGAAAATGTGGAGCAAAACTTACTGGCCAGAAAGAGACTAGAGGAACTTGAAACTATGGCCCTCAACCACCTTCAAGTCTAGAAAGGAACTCACCCTTCTGGCTCAATTTTTAGTTAAGTAGTTGATGGATATAAACGGGACAACAACACTAGTAAGGTGTGCTCACCATGGAATGGTCAATGATTCAAAATCAAAATTCATCTAAGGACAAAGTTGAGAAGGGAAGGGAAGGAAAGGTGGGTGGAACAGAAATAGAAAACACAGAGAGAAAATGGGGTAACTGAAGTCTCATGGAGGAGATGGCAATCACTGAGATGAAACAAAGTGGATGATTTGTTGAATGTAAAACTGATGATCTTGTCTGTAAACTTTCACTCAATTTCTCGAGGAACTCAAACCATTAATTTTAAGGGTTCTTTGAGTTTTGTGAACAAAAGGAAATCTTGAAGGGGCAAGAGCAGGACCATAGGGTGGATAGGGTAAGATATCTCAGGAAAATCCTCATAGGAAAGCCCTTGCTACCCTTGAAGAATTAGCAGATTAATTACTATATGCAAACAAATTCCTTGGTATATTTTTCCTGGCCGTCTTATTCACTGATGCAGTTTACCATTTTCTTAAAACTTCTTTCTAATAAGCACTCGTTGTCATCCTGTGTCCTTTGAGAAAATAGATCATGATTATACATCAAGATAATCCCAAAAAACAGTTGCCATAACCTCCTAAACTGAGCTCTCTACCTTGAATTTAACTGACGCAGCAGATCATCTCGGAAGCCAGTGTTGTTATTGGACCTTGTTCTCTGGGTCATATTGCCAACTCATTACCTGTCCCTGGTTACATTTCATTCCATAAAATTGTCTTCATTAGCTTCCATCTTGCTCAAAAAACTGATGTCAGATCAACTCTTTTAGCTAGCAGATCGTCTGGTAATGTTTTTGGCACCCGTTGAGTCAAATTTGTTGAGGCCAAGATGTTTGCTTAAAATTGAAAATGCTGAACCATTTGAGATCCCAACTTCAGTAATTATCACATCAATGATGATTCTATAGTTTCCTTCTACCTGTTTCTGAACTTCAGCCCCAGTTTCATCATTCATTGAGGTTAACGGTCTTCCCTTTCATGGTTCATCTTTAGGTTTTCTTGATCTCCCTTAAAAGAGTTGATCCATCTAAAAATTGTTGCTTTATTTGGGGCAGAATGCCTGTAAGTTGGTTGCAAATTTTCAGTGCTATGCAAAGATGTCACCTGAGTTTTGTTAAAAATTTGACATTAGCCCCAACCTCAAAACTCAAATTCTTTTTTTTTTCCATGTGCTGTGGAGTCAATTCCGACTCATAGCGACCCTGTACAGGGTTTCCGAGGCTGTAAATGTTTACGGAGCAGAAAACGTCATCTTTCCCCTGCGAAGCAGCTGGTAGTTTCGAACTGCTGACCTTGTGGTTCACAGCCCTATTAGTAACCACTACACTACCAGAGCTCCAATATATATATATATATATATAT
>NW_006408583.1:6658857-6661739 GCF_000296735.1 Chrysochloris asiatica
AGGTGCCCTTACGAATTGGACTGCGAACCTCAAGTTCAGGATCGCTATGGGTCAGAACCGACTCAACGGCACTTAACAACAACACAACTAAAAGGACCTCTGGTGTCGTACTCGGCTACAAACTGGGCAGCTACCGGTAAGGTTAATAGTTTGACTCTACCAGTCACTCTATTGGAGAAAGATGAGATTTTCTGCTCTTGTAAAGAATTATAGCCTCAGAAACAGTATACATGGTCACTATGAGTTGGAACTGACTTTGTGGCACACAACCTTCACCAATGAGACTAAGACCAGTATATTACCAAGAGAACTTGTCTGCAGCTATCCACTGATCACAGTGACTTGTTTAAACAAGATTTCTTTGTAAGAAATCTGTGCATTTTGTATTAGAACCCTACTAGCAATACTTGTTGACTTACCCTCGTATAAATGTTCTCTAAAATAAAATAACTGAGTGTCAAAAGAGATGTTTTATACCTGAAAGATTTTTCAGGTGGATCACCATGTTCTTGATGGGTCCTGAGGTTCTGACTGAACAAGTGAAATATCAGAGTCACAGTGTTGTAATGGTATAATTGGCGCTTACACAAGGGAACACCAAGTGCTTTTCAATTTCACAGAGCAATAGTTTTGTCTAAAAAAGAATCCACTGAGAGCCCATAAAGTACAGGAGGAGTTGGGGAGACTGTCTGCAGTTTGAATGGCAGGCATCCTGCAATTTCCATTAGCATTTAAAAGAATTTCATCTCCATTTTTGTTCAAAGATGCCACCTTTGTAGTCACAGTAACACTTTTGTATTTAGATTTTATGGCAGTCTACTTGAGCCATTTCTTTTATCTTCTTAAATATACTTGGTTTCTCTAAATTTTGTTCTTTCTAATAGAATCTACTGTTGTACTCTTTCTTCTTAAATGTATCTATTCTCCTCAAAAGATGTGAGGAATGAGAATTAAAAAGTTACATTGAAATATCAGACTAGGAAAGGTTTTCTGAAGTTAACAGAAGAAACAAGAAGACATTGCTATGTTCTGATCAATGTCAAAAGCTAAGTTCTTATGTAAGTTTCAAACCTAATGCCTTCCTTCTGTTTCTCGTTATCATTAATATCTGGAGCTCTAATGGCTAGTGGATTATCATTAGGCTGCTAACTGCAAGGTCACCAGTTTGAATCTACCAGCTGTTCCTCAGGAGAAAGATAAGACTTTCTGCTCCAAAAAAGATTAATAACCTTGGAAATCTATGAAGTGTCACTGTGAGTCGGAACCAACTCGGAACATAACCACTGCCATCCATCACCATCATAAATGTAATAATACATTTTACTGACTGAAATTCCTAGGATTTTAAATGGTCCCATTTGGATTATAACATTTAGGGATCAAACCAGGAAGATTGTTTCCAAGAGAAAATCGAATCCAAATTCTGGAGAACATTTGAATTCCACTCTTTTCTTTTTACTTATAAAGGAAAGAGTCAAATATGATAAAAGACTATGTAAAATTAGCATTTTCTGTTGTCTTTTCCCCTTATCATATTGTTTTAACATTGGATTTGGTGACTACCAAAAAGAGGTTTCAAGTCCTTTCTATATAGAAGCAGGCATAGAAACTCAGAGCAGAAGGAAGTTCTGAGAACGTCTGCTCTAGAGCCGTTTTCAAATTGAGGAAAACTAAGACTAAGGAAATGAGGAAGCTACACAAGTCCACATGTCTAGTTAAAGGCTAGAAGTCAAGCCTCATGAATTTTTGATCCATGTGGTCTTTCCATGATTTAAAAAAAAAACTCGACACCATGCTCATTCCATTATATCCCCTATAACCTTAAATATCAGGATTTTCTATTTGCTATGTGTTTTTTCTGGGAGTGCGGTAGCTCTGCAGGATAAGCACTGGATTGGCAAACCACAAGGTCTGTGGTTTGAGCCCACCAGTCACTCCACAGGTAAAAGATAAAGTTTTCTGCTCCCTCAAATATTTACAGTCTATGAAACTCTATACAGGGTCACTAGAGTTGGAACCAACTTGACAGCACTTAACAGCAATAATGATTTTTTCCCCCAGATAATTAAAATTTATAAATCAATTTGTATAACCCTCTTTAGTCTGAATCATCCTAATAATTAATTGATGACATTCCCTTTTTAATTTCATATTATTTAGGACCCATAACCAAAGTGAAATAAGATGATGAGAAATTTTTCATTTCATTTTTAGGAATAAAAAGGAAATCATTTTATTGTGTATTCACCAAGCATCAACCCCTTGTGACATTTTAGACTTGTTGTGAAGCTAATATAGCTTAAGTTTCAGGGACCCACATTTCCTTCTAAGAACCTGTAACTAATTAAGCCTTTGAACTTCAATTCACAAAATACTTGGATATAGCACGAGAAAAAAATCAAGCTTATGAGTTCAACAAGATTTAATCATGGTGCATTAGCATTTCTTCCTTCTTTCTTCCTTTCTTTTTTTGATTGCTCATTAGGTTAGTTAACATAGGGATTAAATGTATTCACTCAAACAGTAAAAGTTTATTAAGAGCTTTCTATGTGTGGAGTTCTAAGGCACTCTGGTAACGTAGTGGTTACGAATCGGGCTGCTAATCTCATGGTCAGCAGTTCGAAACTACCAGCCGTTCCGTGGGTGAAAGATGAGGTTTTCTGCTCCCGTAAAGATTTACAGCCTCGGAAACCCTGTACAGGGTCGCTATGAGTCAGAACATAACAACAACTCCACGGCACATAACAACAACAACATGTGGTGTTCTAGTGTGGTGCTGTAGGATAAACATTAGACTTCCAACTGCAAGGTCAGCAGTTCAAACTCACAAGCTGCTCCTTGGAAACCCTATACAGGGTCTCTATGAGTCAGAACAGACTCAG
>NW_006408583.1:6663114-6664121 GCF_000296735.1 Chrysochloris asiatica
TGGATCTCTTCCAACCAGTCGGCCAGATAGCTGTCTTCCAGATTTCTTGGCAGAGATGAGTGAGTGCCTCCTGTGCTGCCTCACTTTCTTGAAAGATTACCATTTTTATTCCATCAATTCTTGGTGCCTTGTTCTTTGCCAATTCCTTCAATGCACCTTGGAATTCCTCCTTCAGTAGCATTGACTCTTAATCATATGATTAATGACTGAACATTAACCATTTCATTTTGGTACAGTGACTCTGTGTATTCCTTCCATCTTCTCTTGATGCTTTCTGCGTCATTCAATAATTTGCCTAGAGAATCCTTCAATAACGAAAGTCGAGGCTTGAATTTTCTCTTCAGTTCCCCCAACTTGAGAAATGTTGAGAGTGTTCTTCCATTTTGATTTTCTGATTCCAGATCTTTGCACATTTTGTTGTAATATTTGGCTTTAACTTTTCGAGCTGATCTTTGAAAGTTTCTGTTCAGCTCTTGTACCTCCTCATATGTTTCATTTGCTTTAGCATCTCTGTACTGGAGAACAAGTTTCAGTTTCTCTTCTGACATCCATTTTGACCTTTTCCTTCTTTCTTGTCTTCTTAATGACTTTTTGCTTTCTTCATGTATGGTGTTCTTCATGTTGTCCTACAACTCCTTTGGTCTTTGGTCTTTAATGTGTAATGTATCAAATCTGTTCTTTAAATGATCCCTAAATTCAGCAGTGATATATCCAAGGTCATATTTTGTCTGGCGTGGACTTGTTTCCATTTTCTTCAGCTTCAGTTTAAATTTGCATATGAGTATTTGATGGTCTGTTCCACAGTCTGTCCTTGGTCTTGTTTTGACTGATGATATGGAGCTTTTCCATTGTCTCTTTCTGCAGATGTAGTCAATTTGATTTCTATGTATTCAATCTGTGGTCCATGTGTTTAGTCGTCTCTTATGCTGTCTAAAGAAGGTATTTGAAATGAACAAATGATTGATTTTGCAAAATTCTATCATGCATTCTCCAGCATCATTTCTATC
>NW_006408583.1:6665946-6680138 GCF_000296735.1 Chrysochloris asiatica
TACTCGGACATTGGCTACCCAAAATGGGGGAGGGAGCTACAAAGGCAAGCAGTGACTGTCTTACAAGCTTTCAAGAGGGAGCCTAGATCCAAAGGGTGTGGAGGAAGGTAGAATCTCCACTGAGTAGTATCCAATCTGCCTGGTGGGGCTGATGAAAGGAGATGGGGATAGGTCTCTTGTGGTACAATAGTGAATAATTGTTATCAGTACTGACTGTGAGGGTTGGAAATCCAAAGGTAGATGTATTATAACAAAAGGAGATGAGAGATTGACTTTGTAGTCTAGAAGTGGAGGTCCCTGGGACCATCAAGGGAGTAGAGTGGAGTACGGGGTCCCACCCAGAGAAACAGTGATGCCACAGAAGGAAGCAGAGATGATGACGTGGAGAAATGGAGTGGCTGGGGACTGTAGACCCAGAGAAGGAGAAGGGCTGTGTGCTGACGACTGGAGGGCAGACTTGCAGGGTATACCCTTTGGTTTGTTGTTTATGCATGGAGGGAATTGTAACCATGGCAATGAAACGATGTACGATATGATGAATGTAAAGCTAATATTCTCCCATGTAAACTATCACATAATTCAAAATAAAACATATATATATAAAATTAGAACACCTCCAGAAAAAACAGAAACTAAAGGAGTTTGTAATAACCATATCAACTTTACAAAAAAAATACTAAAGGGAGTCCTTTGTACTGAGAACCAACAACCTGAGATTGCCATACATGGAAACACAACCCAGAACTCAATCCAGATATAGATCTAAATAAAGTATACATTGGATCGAAGTGATCCAAAGTAAAACAAACATACTGAAAATAGGGAATCAGACATATCTATTTATAATAAGCAAAAAGAGAAAAGTGTAGCTACAGAGCTTCCAGTTGGTTAGGAAGTAAAGTAGATGTCAAGATAAAACAGACTGTTTTATACAGGGAAGAACTTGATAAATTACCGGGTAACTTCAAAGAAAATTAATATGCCTTCACATCAAAACGAGAAAAAGGAAACCCATAAAGATTTAGTAAACATCACAGCAACGATGAAGAAATTAACAAGAAAATGCACAAACAAAATAAACTCAGTACAGAAAATTATTGGGAACAAAGAAACCAGCATCATCACTAAAAACATACAGCAAAATAATAGCAATTAGTTCAGAACTATCAATAATTATACTGAACATTAATAGATTAAATAAACACAGTCAAGAGACAGTGAGTAGCAGAATGGATAAGAAATATGTTTTCAATATGCTGTCTCTAAGAGACATACCCTATGCACAAAGACAAAAATAAATTAAAGATCAAAGGATAAAAAATATATATCAAACTAACAACAATCAAAAATGAGCTGGAGTGCAAAAAAAATTTTTTTTTTTTTTATAGAATAGACTTTAAGGCAAAAACCAGCATAAGAGACAAGGAAGGACATAACATAATCTCATAATTAAAAGGTTAATTGAACAACAGGACACAACCATAATAAATATCTATGCTCCCAATGAAAGAATCTTAAAATTATATAAGTCAAAATATATAATCTAAAAACTTCAGCAGAGTTGAAGAAAGAATCAGCACTGGACAGTGAAACACAAAGTCAGCAGTTCAAACCCACCAGATGCTCCTTGGAAACCCTATACAGGATTGCTATGAATTGGAACTGAATCAACAGCACTGAACAACAGCAATAACTCTAGGATATTCTGATATATCACTTTCAATGACAGACAAATAGAAAGAAAGTGATCAAAGACAGAAGAACTAAATAACACCCTAACCCAACCTAACTTCACAGACTTATACAGAGTACTCAACCCAACAACAGCACAATACGCACTCTTTTCCAGTGCACATGGAACATTCCCCACAATAAAGCATATGTTAGACCACAAACCAAGCCTCAATAAATTTTAAAATGCTGAAATACTGCAAAGCATCTTTTCAGATCACAATGTTATAAAATTAGAAATCACCAACAGGGGAAAAGATTAAATACACAGAAACCGAATAACACCATGCTTAAAATCTACTGGGTAACAGAACAAATAAAAAAAACTCCTCGAATCACATGAGGATGAAAACACAACATACCTAAACTTTCGGGACACAGCATAAACAGCAATTGCTGTTGTTGTTAAGTACTCTCGAGTCTGTTCCACTTGCAGAGATCCTGTAGAAAGCTTCCAAGGAGCAGCTAGTGGGTTTGAAATGCTGACCTCGTGGTTTGCAGCCCAGTGCGGATCCTACAGCACCACACTATAAGTCCAAGCAGTGACTGTTGTTGTTAAGGGCCGTAGAGTTGGTTCCAACCCATAACGACCCTGTATAGTGTTTCTAAGGAGCAGCTGGTGAGCTTGAACCTTAGACTTTGATGATCAAACTGACCTTGTAGTCCAGCACATTAACTCAGCACCACACCAAGACTGATTAGAAGGCAATTTATTGTGATAAATACACACATCCAAAAAGATTAATTAACCAGAAACCCGAACTTTAACCCAACATCTCTAATTAGAAAAAGAGCAGAAAAGTAAGCCTACAGCCACCAGAAGAAAATAGATAATAAACATTACAGTCAAAATAAATGAAACAAAACAGAAAAACAATAGATAAAATCAACAAGACAAGAAGTTGGTTCTTTGAAAGTATTAATAAAATCTAACAAAAGAAAATAAAGAAAAGATACAAATATCGTGCATAACAAACAATCGACCCAAGGAAAATAAAAGGAATAACAACAGAATACTATGAAGAACTGTACTCCAACAAACTTTAAAATCTAGAAAAAAAGGGACAAATTCTTAGAAAAACACAGGGAGCTCTGATAGCGTAGTGGTTATGAGTCGGGCTGCCAACCGCAAGGTCAGCAGTTTGAAACTACCAGTGGTTCCGCGGGAGAAAGATGAGACGTTCTGCTCCCGTAAAGATTTATAGCCTCGGAAACCCTGTACAGGGTCACTATGAGTTGGAACAGACTCCACAGCACATAACAACTAAACTAACACAGATTGAAGTAGAAAATTTGCAGATGATATTATTCTATACATAGAAAATGCCAAAGAAATTTATTAGAATACACTGAAAGATTAAACAAAGTGACAGGGAGCAAGATCAACCCCGGAAAGGTAATGAGGAAAGCAATACCATTTACAACAAGAACACAAAAGATGAAATACTTGGGTATACATTTTACCAGAGAAACAAAAGACCTATACAACGAAAACTACAGAACACTATTACAAAAAAAAAAAAAAAAAAACCAAGAGACTTACAAAAATGGAACAATATACCACACCCATGGGTAGTAATACTTAACATTGTGAAAATGTCAACGTTACCCAAAACAATCTATATTGTTGTTGTTGTTAAGTGTCTTTGAGTCGGTTCCAACCCATAGCAAAACATATGGTTTCCAAGGAGTGGCTGGTGGGTTTGAATTGCTGACCTTTTGGTTTAAACTGACCATGAAGTCCAACACATTATCCTGCAGTGCCACATCAGAACTCCAAAGCAATCTATTGATATAATGAGATCCCAATCGAACTTCCAAAATCATTCTTTTAAGAGATGGGAAAACTGATCACTAGCTTTATATTGAAAGGAAAGAGACCTTGAGTTAGAAACAAAACAAACACCGGTTAAGAAGAAGAGCAAAGTTGGAGGCCTCTCACTTCCTTCATGATAAAATCTACTACACAGCCACAGTGGTCAAAACAGCCTGTAACTAGTACAATGAGAGATACTTACATTAATGGAACAGAATTGAAAATTCAGAAGTAAATCCATCCACATGCAGTCATCTGATGTTTGACAAAGGGCCAAAACATATTAAATGGGTAAAAGATAATCTCTCCAACAAATGGTGCTGACAAAACTGGAAAACCATTTGCAGAAAAACGGAAACAAGACCCATAGACAAAAATCAACTCAACATGGATTAAAGACCTAAATGTAAAACCTAGAACCATAGAAATCACTGATGAGAAAATAAAGACTAACTTAGGGACTCTGATTAATAACATAAATAATCTATCCAATATAACTAAAAACATACAAACAACAAAAGACAAAACAGATGATTGGTACCTCCTAAAAAATTAGACACTTATGTGTATCTAAAGATTTCACTGAAACAGTAAAACGAAAGCCCACAGATAGTGAAACAATGTTTTGCAATGACATATCAGACAAGGGACAAATATATGCAATTTATAGAAAGCTACAACCGCTCTACAAGAAAAAGACAACCTATTTTAAAAATGGGCAGAAGACATGAACAGGCTTTTCACTAAAGAAGATATTCAGACAGTCAACAAATACATGAAGAAATGTACATGAACTTTTAGCCTTTAAAGAGAGATGCAAATCAAAACAATGAGATATAATCTCACCCCAGTATTAATAGCAAAATTCCAAAAGTCAGAAAATTTTAAAATGCTAGTGAGGTTGTGGAGAACTGAGACCCTTCTACATTGCTGGTGAGACTGTGAAATGGTGCAGCCATTGTGGAAAACAGTATGGAACTTTCTGAAAAAAATGGAACTAGCATAGCCATACTGTATGATCCAGAAATCCCTCTACTTCATACATATACCCAAGAAGTGAGAGCCTGACTTGAGTAGGTTTATGCATACACATTGCATCACAACACTATTCAGAATAGCAAAAAGATGAAGACAGCTTAAATGCCTACCAATGCAAGAATGGATAAACACCCAATGGAATACTTCACACGTAGAAGAATACTGATGAATCTGGAAAACATCTCATAACATTGATGAAATTGGAGGACATAATGCTGAGTGAAATTAGTCAATCACAAAAGGAAAAATATTGTATGAAGCCATGATTGTAAAAACTCATGAAAAGGTTTTCATGCTAAAGAAACATTGTTTTATGGTTACAGGCACAGGGTGGGAGGGCAAGAAGGAAGAGGAATTCACTGGCTAAAAGGTAGACACATGTTAACTCAAGTGACGGGGAGGGCAATATCCAAGAAGAGGAGGGAGGTTGGCAGAAGAATGATGAAGACAGGTGAAGACACAAAATGGAATCGGAGGGCTAAAGGAATTAGAGGTAGATACAGTTACATACACAATGCTGGAACAACAATGTTCTATGGGTAGATACATAAACAAATATACAGGCTAAACAGGTATGGGAGGGAAAGTTGCAGTATACAAATATATAATGTTTGACAGAGGATATTTGTATACGGGTATTTACCATTGCTGCAAACACATCTATGAAATGTGGTAGAACATACAAAATGAGGAAAACTGCTTAAGTATGACCAAACATTATAAGGTAATGAGTTGCTGGGCCTGGAGGCTCTAGACTATAATCATACAATGATCAACTGGCATAATATAACCTACAAAGACAATGTTCTACATTTTATTCTAGTAAGTAGTGATTGGGATCTTAAAAGCTCATCAATGGCCATTTATGGCCCAACTATTGGTCTTTCCATGTGCAGAAGAAAGAATGATGAAAATTGAAGATGCTTGGAATCATCTAGTTCAATGGACCAATGGAACATGTGAACATCAGTCGCCATGACTCTGAGACCAGAAGAACTCGATGATGATTGGCTACCACTACCAACTGCTCTGGAAGGGATCACATTAGAAGGACCTAGGTAGAGATACTTGAAAGAAGAATGGAAAATAGTGATAAGACAATGCAACATGCAGACCCTCCAACTGAAAGATCAGCAGTTTGAATCTACTAGCCGCTCTGCAGGAAAAAGGTGAGGCTTTCTGCTCTTGTAAAGACTTAAATCTTCAGAAACCCCATATTGGTTCACTATGAATCAGAACTGACTCCACAGCACATAACCACTTCCACCAAGTTTGAAATTGCTGCTGTTAAATGCCGTACAGTTGGATCCCACCTATAAAGACCTTGCATAGTAGATCCCATCAAAAAGGACCAGGAGTCTGAATGGTATCAGGTGTCTCTACAACAACAATGAAAGATCAAAGACAATAAAGATATTACTGTTGTTGTTAGGTGCTAATGAATTGGTTCTGACTCATAGCAACCACATATACAACACAACAAAACATTGCCTGGTCATCCTCACTATAGAGGTATGTTTGATCCCACAGCTATGGTGCAAATTAATTTCTTGTGGGTCTTCTTCTTTTTCACTGACCCTGTGCTCCATGTGTGGGGCTGTAGAATAAGTACTGGGCTTGTAATCACAAGGTGGTTCAGATCCACTCGCCGCTCCTTGGAAACTCTATACAGGGTCACTATGAATCAGAATTGACCCAACTCACTTAACAACAACTACTTTACGAAGCATGATGCCCTTTCCCAGGGACTGGTCACTCTTGATTGCATGTCAAAGTAAGCAAGATAAAGTATTGTCATCCTCTCTTCTAAGAAGCATTCTGGCTATATTTCTTCCAAGACAGATTTGTTTATTCTTCTGGCAGTCCATGGTATATTCCCAAAGCCATACTTCAAAAGTATTAGTTCTTGTGTCTTCCATATTCATTGTCCAGCTTTTGCATGCATATGAGGCAACTTAAAATATGAGGATAGATGATTTCTATGATAGAAATTTACTCAATTCATATTCTAAATAAAGTATCAAAATAGGTAGAAATGGACTTGATGGCACTTAACAACAACAACAATATCAGAACAGGATAAAGGCACTAAAGATACACAGGGATTCAAAAATGCTCCTTCCATGAACCCTTCTGAGAAAGATACTAGAGGATATGCTTCAATAAACAAGGAAGTAGGGGGCTATAGTAAAAGGAAGAAGTCTTCTTCCATAACATAAATCTAATGTTGTTGTTAGGTGCTAACAAGTCCATTCCAACTCATAGTGACTCTCAGCAGATTGGTCCTGCATGAGCCTTACAAGTGCTGTTATGTTTGAACACATTATTGCTGCCACTGTGTCAATTCATCTTAGGTTGTTGGAGCTCTTACTCTTTTTTTGCTGACCCTCCAGTTTACCAAGGATGATGCCCTTCTCCAGGGATTGATCTCTCCTGAAATCATGTCTAAAGAACAAGAGAGACTTCTTGCCATCCTCGCTCTTAAGAAGCATTCTAGCTGTACTCCACCACTCATCTGTCAATTTGTCATATTATGGCAGCAGGGTCACCCAAAGTGAACAAGTTTCAGATGAGCTTCCGGATGAAGACAGACTTAGAAGAAGGAGAGACAAATAACTTCCTAATATTTAGTCATTGAAAACCTTATGAATAGCAGTGAAATGCTGTCAATTATAGTGCCGAAAAATAAGCTCTTCAGGTTGGAGGACCTTCAAAATGCAACTGGGGAAGAGCTTCCTCATCAAAGTAGAGTTGACCATGAGGAGGCAAAAAGGCCCTCAGGACCTTCATTTGCTGATGGGGCACAACGCAAAATGAAGAGATACAGCTGTAAACATCCCATTAAAAATCAAAACATGGAATGTATGAAATATGAATCTAGGAAAACTAGAAATTGTCAAAAATGAAATGGAATGCATAAACATTGATATCCTAGGCATTAGTGAGCTAAAATAGACTGGTATTAGCCATTTTGAATCTGACAACCACATGGTTTACTATGCCGGGAATGACAAATTGAAGAAAAATGGTGTTGCATTCATTGTCAGAAAGAACACATCAAAATCTGTCACAAGGTAAAATGTTATCTGTGATAAACAATGTCCATATGCCTACAAGGAAGACTAGTTAATACTAGTTTCCAAAGAACTATTCAAATTTATGCACCAACCACTAAAGTTAGTGTGGATGCAATTGAAGAATTCTACCAACATCTTACCAAATTCAACCTCTTCTCTGGTTGTATTTTGAGTGCCTTCCAACCTGAGGGGCTTATCTTCTGATACTACATTAGAAAATGTCCGACTCTTCTTCATAAGATTTTAAGTGGTTGGTGTGGCACTGTGGGCTAACGTGTCAGACTGCAAAGTTGTTTGAACTCAAGGTAAGTGGTTCAAGTTTACCAGCTGCTCCTTGGAAACCCTATACAGGATCACTATGGGTTGGAATCAACTCGACAGCACTTCACAACAACAACCATTCAGAAGCAGTGAGCTTTTCCTTCTTCCTAGCCTTTCTTAATCTGGAAGCTCTGCTGAAACCTGACTACCATGAGTGACCCCACTGGTATTTAAAATATCTGTGGCATAGATTCCAGCAACACAGCAACACACAAGCCACAACAGTACGACAAACTAACAGACAAGTGGTGGATAAATGTAATAGATAGAGAAAACTGATTCTGCTTCTTGGAAAGAAAATGATAAATATCTGAGGAAAAAAACAAAAACAAAATGCAAACCTTGGAAAATGGTTACTTCTAGGAACCAAAAATCCAGAGTTGTTGGGGAGAGTACAGCAGTTTTATTTCTGCTGTAAGTCTTGTAGTCATACTTGTATTATTTGTAGGGCTCAGTTATTTCCTGTGCCTTCCCATCTTGGTTCTAATGAGAAATCAGAAAAATGAGTGGTAGTTGGGAGATAAGCTATCACCACTATTATCAATAAAACCTAATTTGGGGACACGATGAGCAGAACCGCCAAAATGATTGGCTGAATCCCAGTTATGGGCCAAAAGAGACCTACTCACATGGAATTGCAATGTTGTGATACACCCACTTTACCCCATTCCATGTGCATATGTTATTTGTCTATCTGTTGTTGTTGTTGTTGTTAGGTGCCATCAAGTCAGTCCCAACCCATAACGACCTTGTACACAGCAGAATGAAACACTGCCCTATTCTGGGCCAACCTCACTACTGTTGCCATGCCTGAGTCCATCAATGCTGCCACTTGGCAAATCCATCTTGTTGGGGGTCTTCCTCTTTTTCTCTGATACTCCACCTAAGCAAACATGACATCCTTCTCCAGTGACTGATCCCTCCTGACAATATGTCCGAAGTATGAGAGACGAAGTTTGGCCATCTTGGCCTCCAAGGAGCACTCTGGCTGCACATCTTCCAATACAGATCTATTGGTTCTTTTGGCAGCCCACAGCACTTTCAGTATTCTCCTCCAACACTATAACTCAAAAATATCAATTCTTCTATGATCTTCCTTATCCACTGTCCAACTTTTGCATGCATATGAGGTTATTGAAAATACCATGGCTTGGGTCAGGTGCATCTTAGTCCTCAAGCTGACATCTTTGCTCTTTAACACTTTAAAAAGGTCTTGTGCCAGAGTCAGTGACACAGCCACAGAGGACTAGAGTGGAGAGCAAAGCAAACAGCTGGTAAGAAGAGGGCGGACAGATGTAAGAACACCCACACTTGCAGATGACACCCACTTGACCTGGCTTCAATGACTGGATGAACAGAGCTCAACCCGAAGAAGAAAGAAGAGGAAAAAAAAAGCGTCATCTGACACAACTTGATAAACCTGACCTGCACCTATAAATTCAGTAGCTCAAAAGAGGAAACAAATCCCTGCTCCAAGAATTATTCCCACCCCTCCACACAAAGAATAGATAGGGATAGGCAACTTGAACATTGTGGGGAGCATTGTGGGGAGTGGGATACAAAGGTAAGAAGTGACTGGCTTACAAGCTTTCAAGAGGGAACCTAGATCCACAGGGCGGGGAGGATGGTAGAGTCTCCAGTGAGTAGCATCCAACCTGTCTAGGAAAGGCAGATGAAAAGATGCAGATGGGTCTCTTGTGATGCAAGAGTGAATAATTGTTATCAGAACTGATTGTGAGGACTGGAAATGTAAAGGTGGATATTTTATAGCAAGGAGGGGCATGATTAACCTTTCAGTTTAGGAGTGGAGGGCCCTGGGACCATCACTGGAGAAGAGCAGCGAGCGGGACCCCACCCAGAGAAGCAGTGAGACCTGAGATGGAGACAGAGAGGATGACATGAAGAGATGGAGTGGCTGTGGACTTGAGATCCAGAGAGGGAAAGGGGTTGTGTTCTGAGGACTGTGGAGGGTGGGAGGGCGGGCTTGCAGGATATACCCTTTGGTTGGGTGATGATGCATAGACAGGATGGTAACTATGGCAATGAAACAATGTATGATAGAATGAATGTAAAACTAATGTTCCCCCATGTAAACTACCACACAACACACAATTAAAACATTTATTTAATTAAAAAAAAAAAGGTCTTGTGCAGCAGATTTGCTTAATGCAATATGTCATTTGATTTCTTGACTGTTGCTTCCGTGAATGTTGATAGTTGACCCAAGAAGAATGAAGTCCTTGACAACTTTAATCCTTTCTCCATTGATAAGAATGTTGTTTATTGGTCCAGTGGTGAGGATTTTTGTTTTCTTGACATTGAGATGTAATCCATACCGAAGGCTGTGCTCTTTGATCTTCATCAGTAAATGTTTTAAATCCTCTTCACTTTTAGCAAGCAAGCTTGTATCATCTGCATATCGCAGGTTGTTAATGAGTCTTCCTCCAATCCTGATGCCACGTTTTCCTTCATAGAACCCAGCTTCTTGGATTATTTGCTTAGCATACAGGTTGAATAAATATTGTGAAAGCATACAACCTTGTCGCACACCTCTCTTAATTTTAAAACATTCAGTGTTTCCGTTTTCTGTTCTAACAACTGCTTCTTGGTCCAGGTACAGATTCCTCATAAGCACAATTAAGTGTTCCAGAATACTCAATGTTGTCTATAGCTTTTCATGATCCACACAATCGAAAGCCTTTGCATAATAAATAAAGCACAGGTAAACATCTTTTTGATGTTCTCTGCTTTCAGCCAAGTTCCATGGGACATCAGCAATGATATCTCTCATTCCACGGTCTCCTCTGAATCCAGCTTGAACCTCTGGAAGTTCTCTGTCAATGTATGATTGTAGCCATTTCGGTATTACCTTTGGCAAAACTTTATTCTCATGGAATATCAAAGAGATTGTCCAATGATTTCCACATTCTGTTGGGTCACCTCTCTTTGGAATGAGCACAAATATGGTTCTCTTCCTTTCAGTCAGCCAGATAGTTGTCTTCCAAATTTCCTGGCAGAGATGAGTGAGTGCCTCCTGTGCCGCCTCACTTTCTTGAAAGATTACCATTTTTATTCCATCAATTCCTGGTGCCTTGTTCTTTGCCAATTCCTTCAATGCACCTTGGACTTCCTCCTTCAGTAGCACTGGCTCTTGATCATATGTTACCTCTTGAAACGGCTGAACATTAACCATTTCCTTTTGGTACAGTAACTCTGTGCATTCCTTCTATCTTCTCTTGATGCTTTCTGCATCATTCAATAATTTGCCCAGAGAATCTTTCAATAACGAAAGTCAAGGCTTGATTTTTTTCTTCAGTACCCCCAGCTTGAGAAATGCTGAGTGTGTTCTTCCTTTTTGGTTTTCTGATTCCAGATCTTTCCACATTTTGTTGTAATATTTGGCTTTAACTTTAACTTCTCAAACTGATCTTTGAAATTTTTTGTTCAGCTCTTGTACCTCCTCATTTGTTCCATTTGCTTTAATATCTCTATGCTGGAGAGCAAGTTTCAGTGTCTCTTCTGACATCCATTTTGAGCTTTTCCTTCTTTCTTGTCTTCTCAGTGACTTTTTGCTTTCATCATGTATGATATTCTTGATGTCATCCCACAACTCTTCTGGTCTTCAGTCTTTAGTGTTTAGTGCATGAGATCTGTTCTTCAGATCATATCTAAATTCAGGTGGGATATATTCAGGGTCATATTTTGGCTCTCATGAACTCTCATGTATGTCTAAGCTAGGGTCAAATAGCATTTTTATGATTGGTGACATCAATTTTAATTTTATAAAATGCATAAAACAAGTATTTTATTTCAGCCTTTCAAAACCAAATGTGCAGTGCATTTTTGTTGGGTTATCCTATGTCAAAGCTCAAGGCATGAATGTTTTGTTTCTCAGTGTCCTAAGCTTCATTATAGGTTGAAATTCTGAATCTGTGACAGGTAAAGAGGGAATGCGGTTTAAGAAGGAAGACAACAGCTGCATAATTGTTTAAGCTGGTAAAAAGAAGCGTTTTTGTGACTGACCGATTGCACTCAGCATTTTGTTTTCAGTGTTCATCCCTGTCTCAGGACTTCATTTCTCTTTATGGCAGAGTACATATTCCATAGGACATAGGTACCACAATTTCTTTATCCATGGTCACACTTATAGCTAAACAATAGACAAATGTATAAGAGACCAGAGTTTATTAGTAGTTGATTACCATGGGCAGGAGGAAGAGGAAAAGAGGAAATCATTGTGTAGACAACACTGAGCTTCTCTTAATTGTGATAGAAACATTTGGAAATCCATATAGTGGTGACTGTTGTACAGCATAGTTTCCTGGGTGGCATGGTTTGTACTTGACTACTAACCCAAAAGTTGATGGTTCAAGCTCATCTGATGGCACCATGAAAGGAATGCCTGGCAAGCTGTTTCTGTAAAGATTTCAGTCAAGGCAATCCTATGGAGCAGTTCTACTCTGTAACACATGGGGTCGCCAGGAGTCAGAATCAACTCCATGGCAACAAATTTGGTTGCACCACATGATTAACAAAATTTATGTCACTGAATGGTACATGTAAAAAATGTTAAAATGGTAAATGTTGTGTGTATATGCTTAACACAATAACAAATTTAGGTAAACTCAAGAAAAGAAAAAAACAAAGGAAGGTCTTGCTCATCTCCTAGTGGTGTGTCCTCATCCTGTGCCTGCCTCCCCAGCATTTTTCATTTTGCAGGATTGTTTATCCTTCTTTCCTTGCTGATGCAGCTGTGAGGGACAAAGGGCCACCCTGGAGGTCATTCAGGAAGTCCCTGGTAGAATCAGGAAGACAGCCAAGGCTTTAGGTTCCAGATGCCTTCATGAAATCAATAAACCCTGCTCCTGCCCTCCTTTAGTTGGCTTCACATCAGCCCTGGACCCTACCTTAGCACTGAGGCGTCCTGCAGCTGAGTTCATGTTGCAAGGGAAACAATTTCTGTGCTTTCTGGGCATTCAAGTCCAGAAAAATTCCTGTTCCTAATGTAAAAATAACAGATAGTTCATCACCTCTCTTCTCCTAAGTGGTTAAGAGAAGAGGGAAAAAGCAATAAACTGAGTGTGTTGTTTTAAGTGCTGTTGCAGAAACCACTATCTGAAGCAAAGAAGCCGGTACTTCATCCCTCGGCCCCACAGATATTTCCTCCTGCCTTTATGATTCTTATTGAACTGGAAGTGGAGAGCCACCAGGCAAATGCAAAGGAAAGCAAAGTCAGTCCTGGGTTGGGGACCTCAGGAGAGCATTTTTCACAGAATATCAGGATTTTTATTGGATATTTATACCTGTGATTATTAAATAAGTAAAACAGATCCTATGAGGAAGTAGAGAGTTATCATAGATTGTGGTCTGATTGGTAGTAAAAGAAGTACACGAAAACCATTTTAGCATATAATCTCAACAGGACAAATGCACCTAGCTTCTTGTTGTTAGGGACAATTCTGTTCTAATCACAGTGGCCCGATATGTGACAACAGAATGAGACACAGCTCCATCCCACACCATCCTTACGAGTACTGTTATGTTTGAGCCCATTGTTGCGGCCACTGTGCCAATCGATCTTGTTGAAGGGTTTCCACTTTTTCTCGGACCGTCTCCTTTACCAAGCATGGTATTCTTCTCCAGTGAACGGTCCCTCCTGATAACACGGTCAAAGTATGTGAGAGGAAGTCTCTCACTTCTAAGGAGCATTCTGGCTGTTCTTCTTCCAAGACAGACTTGCTTATTCTTCTGACAGTCCATGGTACTTGAAATACTCTTTGCCAGCACCATAATTCAAACGCAGCAGTTCTTCTACTGTCTTCTTTACTCATTGTCCAGCTTTCACATGCATATGAAGTGATTGAAAGTACCATGGCTTGGGTCGGCATATCTTAGCCTGTGTTGTTGTTGTTGTTGTTAGGTGCCTTCAAGTCAGTTTGACTCATAGTGACCCTGTATAGGGTTTCTGAGGAGTGGCTGGTAGATTTGAACTGCCAACCTTGAGGTTCAAACTGACTTGCAGTCCAGTGCATTCTCCTGCAGCATCAAGTCTGGCTTACAACTCCAGGTAGACCCAGGCACAATGGAACGAAACCCTGCCAGGACCTGCAGCATCTCCATGCTGGGTTGCAGATCATACCCTGTGATCCACAGGGATTTTTTTTTTTTTTTAATTTAAGGTTTTTATTGTGGATTGAGTGAAGGTTTAC
>NW_006408583.1:6683614-6720900 GCF_000296735.1 Chrysochloris asiatica
AAGGATATCATGTTTGGTAAGGTGGAGGGTCAGAGAAAAAGAGGAAGACCCCCAGTGAGATGGATTGGCCAAGTGGAAGCATCAATGGACTCAAACGTGGCAACATTAGTGAAGCTGGCTGAGGATCAGGCAGTGTTTTGTTCTGCTGTGTATAAGGTCGCTATGGGTCGGTACCGACTCAATGGCACCTAACAACAACAACAAAAACCTCAGCCATATACAATGAGGACTAGTACAAAGAACGGGACTTCGGAGCCAAAATTGGATTCAATGGAAACTGTTTCATAGTGGGGAGGCTACTTAGCCTCACTGAGCCTGAAACTCTTTCTTCATTTATAAAATGGGAGTAGTCATTGTGATAAACATGAAATCGGAAAGAGATGAGAAAACTCCTAGTTCACAGTAGGAGCAGAACACGTGTTACTTCCCTTCCTTTTGCTCTCCTTTTTGCCCACCATGATAGTTGTCACTGCTAACCACCAAATCTTTCCAATTTTCTCCCAAACACATGATGCAATTCTATTTTCTTGCTCCTTTGAAGACAGACACGGCTATGTGATTTGCTTTAGCCAATAAAATTAGTGTAGCAGTGGCCATCCCTTCCTAGCTGAAGCCTAACGAGCCGTACAGGTCGTTTTTAATTACTACATAAATCAGTTCTGATGTCAGTTGAATGCCTCTTTTTTTTTATTTATTTAGTTAGTTTTTATTATTATTGCCTTTTATTATCAGTGTCTTTATAAATCATAGCATTGAACAACCGTGGGTGAATATCTGAGAATGATCACATCGGTAAATTATGTGCTACAACCACCCTTGCAAAGAGAACATAGTACTAACATCAAGATGTACAAAAACAACAAAAAAGGAAGAGGTTATAAGTGTGGTGTGTCATAACTTGAACATGTTGTAAATCAGGGACTACCTGTACAAGATTTACCATGTTCCTTTTCCCTTTCTGCCATTTGCTGGCAGTGTTCCAGAGAGTGACCACCTGGGGGTCAGAAGTGAAGATGACACAGCAGAATTGCAAAGGAAAGATGGTTGTTGTAAAGCACTGTCTGTTCCAACTCATAGCAATCCTGTATGGTGGGAGTGAAAAACAAAAACCTTTGTTGTTTTAAGCCATTGGGGCTTTCAAGCAGTTGACTCAGTATGACCTATAACCTCCTGATTGACTTTGTTGTTGTTGTTGTTATGTGCCGTGGAGTCCTGTAAATTACTGCATTTTCAGGCAGTTCATCAGTCCGTCCCACAGATAGGCGTTAACAAAGTAACAAGTGTTGTGCTGTTGCTGCTGCAACAGAGTCAGTTCCCGTGTATAGACACCCTGTATAGACTTTCCAAGCTTTGAATTTTCACAGGAGCTGACTTTTTCCCGAGGGGCAGCTATTGGGCTTGAATGGTGTTCCTTATTGTTTGCAGATAGCTGCCTGTATAAGGTTTCCCAGGAGCAACCAGTGGATTTGAACCACCAACCTTGAGGTTAACAGTTCAGTGCTTACCCTACAGCATCACGATAGGAGTTGTGCTAGATGTTGGGAAATGCATAATACTGATCTTGCCCTTAAAGAGAACCCAGTAAGGGTAGGAGAAGAGGTTACTTGTCAGGAATCTGTTTTGTTTTTTTTAAAAAAAACAACAACCTAGGTGATTCTAATAATAAGTTAGATTCAAAGTTGGGGCCCACTGCTTTAGTGTAAATGGAATCCTTTCTATATATTCTAATTGCTTACAGATACTGATAACAGAGAATCTAGAAACAGAAATAAAAGGCAAAAAGAGAGTGGTATGTTAGGGAAAATGAGGAAAGAAATGGTTAAAAGGACAATGTAAAATCTAAATATTTCATCTAGTCCCTTGATTGTCCAGAACTTCCTAACTCAACTATCTCTTCCACCTTCCTCTCATGATAATCTACTAGAATTTTGTTCCTTTGGACTACATATCAAGCCAGAAACAATACAAAATTGTTTATTATTAAAATTACTCTAGAGCCATTTACTTTAAAGAAAAAAGATATAAAATAAAAAGCCAACACAATCAATCTCTAATAGTGGAATTGTAGGCACACTAAGATATGGGGTAATAATTTTGGACAGGGATAAGGGCACCTTCACAACTTTACCCAGTTGTTGTTGTTGTTGTTGTTAGGTGCTGTCCAGTCAGTTCCGACTCATAGTGACCCTATGCACAACAGAACAATACACTGCTTGGTCCTACATCATCCTCACAATCATTGTTACACTCCAGTCCACTACAGTTGCCACTGTGGCAATCCATCTCATTGGGGTCTTCCTCTTTTTCACAGACCCTCTATTTTGCCAAGCATGATATCCTTCTCCAGAGACTGTTCCCTCCTGATAATATGTCCAAAGCATGATAGATTAAGTTTCTCCATCCTGGTTTCTAAGGAACATTCTGGCTGTACTTCATTCAATAGAGATTTGTTTGTTCTTCTAGCAATCCATGGTACTTTTAATATTCTTCTCCAAAACCATAAATCAAATACATCAACTTTTCTACAGTCGTCCTTATTCATTGTCCAACTTTCACATGCATATGAGGTGATTGAAAATAGCATGACTTGGGTGAGGAGCACCTTCGTCCTCAAACTGACATCTTTGCCCTTGAGTCCTTTAAAGAGATCTTGTGCAGCAGATTTGCCTAATGCAATAAGTCATTTGGTTTCTTGACTGCTGCTTCCATGAGTGTTGATAGTGGCTCCAAGCAAAATGAAGTTTTTGATAAATTCAATCTTTTCTTCATTTATCACGATGTTATTTATCAGTCCAGTGGTGCTTCACACTGAGGTGCAACCCATTCGGAAGGCTGTGGTCATTGATCTTACCCTAGATCATGCCATTTTATATTTCTATGTAAAAATGATGTATGTCCTTAGCAAAATTGTTACCTAGTACCTCTTGCATGCTGGGTAATAAATATGGAATATGGAATAAAAATTGAAATCTTTCAAGAAAGTGAGGAGGCACAGGAGGCTCTCACTCATCTCTGCCAAGAAATTTGGAAGACAACTATCTGGCTGACTGATTGGAAGAGATCCGTATTTGTGCCCGTTCTAAAGAGAGGTGACCCGATGGAATGTGGAAATCATCGGACAATTCCTTTTATATCCCATGCAAGTAAAGTTTTACTAAAGGTAACACCGAAATGACTACAAGCATACATTGACAGAGAACTTCCAGAGATTTAAGCTGGATTCAGAAGAGGCTCTGGAATGAGGAATATCGTTGCTGATGTCCGATGGATCTTGGCTGAAAGCAGAGAATATCAGAAAGATGTTTACCTGTGCTTTACTGACTATGCAAAGGCTTTTGATTGTGTGGATCATGACGAGCTATGGACAACATTGAGAAGTATGAGTATTCCAGAACACTTAATTGTGCTCATGAGGAATCTGTACGTGGACCAAGAGGCGGTTGTCCAAACAGAACATGGAAACACTGAATGGCTTAAAATTAAGAAAGCTGTGTGACAAGGTTGTATTATTTCACCATATTTATTCAACCTGTATGCTGAGCAAATAATCCGAGAAGTTGGGTTCTATGAAGAAAAACGTGGCACCAGGATTGGAGGAAGACTCATTAACAACCTGTGATATGCAGATGATACAAGCTTGTTTGCTGAAAGTGAAGAGGACTTAAAATACTTACTGATGAAGATCAAAGAGCACAGCCTTCAGTATGGATTACATCTCAATGTCAAGAAAATAAAAATCCTCACCACTGGACCAATAAACAACATTCTTATCAATGGAGAAAAGATTGGAGTTATCAAGGACTTCATTCTTCTTGAATCAACTATCAACACTCACAGAAGCAGCAGTCAAGAAATCAAATGACGTATTGCATTAGGCAAATCTGCTGCACAAGACCTTTTTAAAGTGTTGAAGAGAAAGATGTTAGTTTGAGGACTAAGGTGCACCTGATCCAAGCCATGGTATTTTCAATAACCGCATATGCATGCGAAAGCTGGACAGTGAATAAAGAAGATCATAGAAGAATTGATGCTTTTGAGTTATGGTGTTGGAGGAGAGTATTGAAAGTGCCATGGATGCCAAAAGAACCAATAGATCTATTTTGGAGGAGGCAGGGACCAGTTGCTGGAGAAGGATATCATGTTTGGTAAGGTTGAGGGTCAGAGAAAAAGAAGAAGACTCCCAATGAGATGGATTGGCCAAGTGGCAGCATCAATGGACTCAAGCGTGGCAACAGTAGTGAGGTTGGCCCAGGATCAAGCAGTGTTTCATTCTTCTGTGCATAAGGTTGCTATGGGTCAGTATCGACCCGATGGCTCCTAACAACAACCTCTTGGTTGGTTTTATATAAGTATGTACAAATGCATATGGCATTAATATTGGAAGCTCTCAAAAATGTTTGGAACACTTGAAGATAGATATCTTAGACATTGGTGCACTGAAATCTACTGCTATTGGCCATTTTAAATCAGACGATCATATGATTCACTATATTGAGAATGAGAAATTGACGAGGAACAGTGTCACATTCATCATCAAAAAGAACATTTCAAGATCTATGCTGAAGTACAACACTGTCAGCGATAGGATAATATACATACACCTACAAAGAAAGCCGGTTAATAAGACTATTATTCAAACACTAATGCCAAAAATGAAGAAAAGATATTTGCTAACTTCTGCAGTTGAAATTGATCAAACATGCCATCAAGATGCATTAATAATTACTGGCAGTTGGAATGTAAAAGTTAGAAACAAAGAAGGATCAGTAGCTAAAAATATGGCGTTGGTGATAGAAATTATGCTAGAGATCACATAATATAATTTTGCAAGATCAGTGGCCTATTCATGAAAATACCCTTTTGCAACAATATAAATGATGACTATACACATGGGCCTTGCAAGATGGAATACACAAAATCAAATGTAATATATATATGGGAAGAAACTATCCGAAGCTCAATATCATCAATCAGAAGAAGGCCAGAGATAAACTGCAGAACAAACTGTCACTTGCTCATATGCAAGTTCAAGTTGAAGCTGACGAAAAAACAAGTCCATGAGAGCCTAAGTACAACTTTGGGTTTATCTCACCTGAATTTAGAACCCATCTCAAGAATAGATTTGACTCATTGAACACTAATAACTGAAGTCCAAATGAGTTGTGGGATAACATCAAGAACATTATACATGTAGAAAGCAAAAGGTCATTCAAAAATAGGAAAGAAAGAAAAGACCAAAGTAGATGTCAGGAGAGACTCTGAGACTTGCTCATGAAAATAGAGTAGCTAAAGTGCGTAGAAGAAATGAAGAAGTAAAAAAGCTGAACTTCCAAAGGGAAGCTTGAGAAAACAAAGCAAGTATTCTAATGAAGTCTACATGTTGGACTCACCTGCCATGTAGCTAACTCTAACAAACACCTGTAGTTAGAAAACCAAAGGGAAGAACATGTTCAGCATTTTTCAAATGGAAAGAACTGAAGAAAAAATTCAAGCCTTAAATTGCTATAATGAAGAATTCCATGGGAAAATTCTTGAGCAGCACAGAAATCATCAAAAGAAGCTTAAAGGAATATATGAGTGACTATACCAAAAAGAAATGGTCAATGTTCAATCATTTCAGGAGGTAATATGTGATCAAGTTCAATGGTATTTAAGGAAGACATCCAAGCTGCATTGGAGGTATTGGCAAAAAACAAGGAGAGGAATTGATGGAGTACCGATTGAATCGAGTTGCTTCACCAAATAAGCACAATGCTGGAAGCACTCACTCATCTGGGCCAAGAAATTTGGAAGATGTTACTTGGTCAACCAACTGGAAGAGATGCATATTCCAAAGAGAAGTTATTCAACGGAATGCAGAAATTATCCCCCCAAAATAATATCACACCAAGCAAAATTTTACTGAAGATCATGTTTAAAAGGTTGCAGCAGAATATGGAGAAATGGCAAGAATTCAAGTTAGATTCAGAAGTAGATGTGGATGTCATTGTAGATGGCAGATGGATCTTGCATGAAAGCAGAGAATATCACAAAGATGTTTACCTGTGTTTTATTGACTATGCAAAGGCATTTGAATGTATGAATCATAACAAATTATGGATTATATTGTGCAGAATGGGAATTCTAATTGTGCTCATGCAGAACCTGTGCAGAGACTAAGAGGCAGTCTTTCAAACAAGGGAATACTCTGTGGTTTAAAATCAACAAAAAGGTATATTCAAGTTGCAACCTTTCACTATACTTATTCAATCTATATGATGAGTAAATAATCTGAGAAGATGGATATAATATTAGGATTTTGCAAAATACCGATAATACAACCTTGCTTGTTAAAAGTGAAGCACTTACTGATGATCAAAGACCTTTGTTGTGGATTATACCTCAACATACTGAAAGCAAAAAGCCTCACAAATGGGCCAATAAACAACATCATGATAAATAGAGAATGGATTGAGTTTGTCAAATTCATTTTATTTGGGTCCACAATCTAATACCTCAGAAGCATCAACTAAGGAAGCAAAGTATTGCATTGGACAAATCTATTGCAAAAGACTTCTTGAAAGTGTTAAAAAGCAGATATCACTTTGAGGACTAAAGGGCAACTGAGTTAAGCCATGGTATTTTCAGTTGCTTCGTATGCATATGAAAAATGGACAATAAATACAATACCGAAGACCAATGAAGAATTTATGCCTTGAATTCATGGTATTGGTGAAGAATATTAACTATACTATAGATTACTAAAAGAAACAAATCTGTCTTGGAAGAAGTACATCCAGAAGGCTCCTTAGAATCAAGAAAGTGGAGAATGTCTCCCTTACTTTGGACATAGGATCAGGAGGGATCAGTCCCTTTACATAATGCTTGGTAACTTAGAGGATCAGTGAAAAAGAGGAAGACCCTGGAGGAGATGAATTGACACAGTGGCTGCAACAATGGGCTCAAACATAATTACTATTGGGAGGATGGCTCATGACAAGGCAGGATTTCCTTCTATGGTACATAGGGTCTAGGGTTTCTATGAGTCGGAACCCATTCCCACTGCACTCAAAAACAACATTCCTCAACAAGCCGGACTCAGTTACTTCTAATCAAAAGGATCTTGCTTTCCGTACATGATAGAAAGGTGCACCGGCCTGGGAGTTCTGAAGCCAGACTCAGAATTCTCTGACTCAAAATGACAGTGTGTTTTCGATTTCAATTTTATCCCTTATCAACATGAAAGGTCAGCCAACAAGAGAGCTGCTGCTGTTATGTGCTATCCTGTCGGTTCTGACTCATAAGAACCCTGTGTAGGGTTTCCGAAGCTGTAAATCTTTTCCCACACTAGATTGTTTAAATGTTTAAATCCCTAAAATGAGTCTCAACATGAGACTCCAGAAAACTGTTTTGATGCCTTTTCTATGGATGTCTTTTCCATCTGGACACTAGGGTCCTATATCCCCTCTAAGGAAATGAGTCATTGACATCAGCGCTATTTGCATATAATTGGGGAGGAGGAGGTGCTCTGCTAGGATGACCCCAAAGTTGTCAGCACTTTCAGGCATTGGGAATCTGGCACATCACCGACCTGTGCGATTTCTCCTTTCTGCCCGTGCTCGCCAGCAAATCCTGACCCCTGTCCCCACTGCAGAGAAATCTAAGAGACTGCTGCCGACGTGGGCCTCTGTGCCCAGAGGCGCGGAGCCGCAGGCGCTGAGCTGAACTGAGCGCTCTGCGGGCCCGCTCCCCACGCCGAGGCGAGAGGGAGGGGCCGGAGGGGGCCGGGCTGTGCCAGACGCCAAGCACCCGCCTCTCCGCACTCAGTCTGCTCGGGAGCCCAGCCCCGGACAACCAGAGCGGCGGCGAGCCTGAGCCGGAGCCCGGGCCTCAGAGCCGGGAGGCGCGCACGGAGAAGGCGGCGGGCGGATAGGAACAGCGGGCCGCGCTCGGGCCCCAGCCGAGTGTGCGTCCTCCTGGTGGATCCCGGTAAGTGCGGGCGGCTGAGCTCGGTGCGCGCAGCCCTGACTCTAGCCAACCGCCAGGCGTGGTGGCTACGATGGTCGTTGTCCTCTGAGCCCGGGTGCGCACATCCCGCTGCGGCGCCTCTCCGGCTCACAGGTGGCTACGCTGCAGATGTGGGCGCCCCAGGCCCCGCTAGGAGTTAGCCAACTCTCCGTTCTGGGGAGCGCTTTCCCGAGCCCCCTTGTCTCCCACCCTGCCACCCTTGCTTCGGTACCCTCTTCCCCTCCAACCCACAAGCCATCCGGGAGCTGTGGGCCAAGCGTGTTCCCAAGCTCCATCCCAGCTCTTGGCTTCTGCTTGCAGGTAGGTTTCTGTCCTTTAGTTTTATTTCTCTATAAATCCAACAGAGAAAGTTTGAGACCCCAGGTCAAAGTTGGGGAGTGAATGGGGTGTCAAGTGCCGGCAGAGGGGACTCCCAGGGAGCGGGATGATGGGTTTGCAGGGCGAGACCAGCTCAAGCAGGAGCTGGGCGTGCGCTGGGGAGTTGAGTCGGTCCCGGATCCTAGCCCAGGCCAGGCATTGTAAGAATCCCCAGAGCGCAATGAGTCGCTTAATCTTTTGTGCTAAGCTTCGACATCTGCAGGCAGCCGCGAATCTTTGTGATGGGGTCGGGTTATCTCTGGAACAGCAGCAACTCAGCCTGGCTTGAAGTGTTTGTGCTCTTGTTCTGTTCAGCAAACCTGAGCTTCAGCTAATCTCACTGTTTCACTGGCCTGTGTTTAATTAGCCTATTTTACACTCGGAATGATCTCAGCACATCCTTCTAAAATGTAATCTTTGATGTAAGGGGAAAAAAAGTATTTGAAAATAAAAAACAAGAAACCTTCATATTATCAGCTGTCATATCCTGATCTTTTATGCATCTTCCCTGTGGGATAGAGAATGAAAACTCTGCTTTTCATATCAAACCTACCAAAGGGACAATGCTAGGGTTATTTTTGGCAGATTTTGTGAACAGAGGTGTGTTGCTGCAATTTACATTACTGTTTATGAAATATACATATTTTGTCTTTTGAAATAGCCTACTTGTTATGTATGCTCACCACAGCATGTTAGTTCACCTAAGAGTTGTTTGTTTTACTCTCAATTTTAAATATGACTAAAGCATCATCTAGCGTTGTGGTTACGAATCGGGCTGCCAACCTTAAGGTCAGCAGTTCGAAACTACTAGCCATTCCGAGGGAGAAAGATGAAGGTTTTCTGCTCCCGTAAAGATTTACAGCCTCAAAAACCCTGTACAGGGTCGCAATGGGTCGGGACTGACTCGATGGCACTTAACAACAACAACAATGCATAATCATCATTATTATTATTTAATGAGCTTTAGGTGTAAACAGTATGCAGATGTTTATGGATGGCAGTTTGCTCCTGTCTCCAGAACATTTTAAAATAAACTTAAAATTTTAAATGCTATTTCTCTGCATCTGATATGAGAGGCTTTTTCATTAAAAAGAAGATTCTGGGATCTTAGTTCTGCAGGGGCAAAAAAGGCACTACCTCTGGCAACATGCAACCCTTTCCGAGTAACAGACTAAATGAGGAAAGTTTGCCTACTACTGGAAATTATTTTACTGAACTAAACGGGCATAAAATGAATAACTGTTGGTTGTCAAACACATAGATGTTTCTGGGAGAAATAGCATCATTTACCACTGGGAGATTGTACATAATTTAAAGCAAGATGGACTGGTAGATTTTCAATTATAAAATTTTCAATTTAAAAATTCTCAATTATCAAATTTTTATATTCACTGACATCTACATATAACCCAAAAAGCCCACTGCCACTGAGTTGAGACCATATTTATAGTTCTACTACCCCATAGAATTTTCCAAGATTGTAAATGTTTACAGAAGCAGACTACAGCATCTTTCTCATGCAGAATGGCTGGTGGGTTCAAATAGCCAATGTTTTGGTTAATTGCCCAGTGCTTAACTGACTTCACCACCAGAGCTCCATCACATCTAGATAGTCTACTCCTAATATTGTTGTTATTGAGCTATTGTTAGGTGCTTTCAAATCGATACCAACTCATAGCAACCCATGCGCAATAGAATGATACACTGCCCCGTCCGGTGCCAACCTCACAGTTGTTACTACGTTTGAGCCCATTGCTGCTGCCACTATGCCAATCCATCCAGTTGGGATCTTCCTCTTTTTCTAACCACCCTCCACTTTACCAAACAAGATGTCCTGTTCCAAGGACTGGTCCGTCCTGACAATATGTCTTAAGTATGGGAGATTAAGTCTGGCTTCCAGTGAGCATTCTGGCTGTACTTCTTCCAACACAGATTGGTTTGTTCATGTTGGCAGTCCATGGTACTTATAATATTGCTGCTGTTGTTGTTGTTAAGTGCGTAGTGATCGGTTCCAACTCTTAGTGACCCTAGGGTTTCCGAGCAGCAGCTGGTAGGTTTGAACCATCATCCTTGCGGTTCAAACTGACCTTGCGGTCCAGTGTATTTTCCTGCAGCACCACACCAGGATTCCACTACTAATACTGGATTTACCAAAATGCTTATTTGAGTTTATACATACATGATCACAATGCCTACTCTGTGCTCTATCATATCTTACATGTTTCATACATATATCTTCACTAGTTTGACCCCCAAAGTAAACCTGGGTAGTAGATGCTGTAATTGTCCTCATTTTTCAGATGGGGAAACTGAGGCACAGAGAACCAAAGTAAACTCAAGGTCATACAACTGATAGATAGGATTTTATCATATCTGCAAATTTCTTTTTAGAAAGAAGACATGATTTTATAATTTACTTATTCTTGTTTTTACTTTTCATTTAAGGATAAATGATGAAAAGATTTCCTGTGAAGCATAAGAATCCATTTGTGGGAATGCTCCACACGCACCTTTAACTAGAACGTGAGGACAAATAGGAAAGAATCGTCTGTTTACTGGAGTTTGAAGACATCTGTATCTACCAGAAGATCCAAGATGGATCTCCATCCGAACACTACTACCACATTCCTTGAGAACTGGGGTTTGGATGAGTCACCATCTGGCTGTAGGAGACGTTATAATGTCAGGAAAAAACTGAAGTTCATTAGAATCTTAGGCCTTTTCATGGGCCTGGTGGCCATCAGCACTGTCCCATTTACAATCAGTGCCTTTTCTGAGACAGAGCCACAGAGCACAGGAGAAGCCAATAGTGTAAGTGACCCTAAGGAAGCACATGGTTACCGTCAAAGAACTCTCTTAGATTTAAATGACAAGATTCGGGATTATACACCCCAGCCCCCTCTTCCTCAGGACAGCAAAACTGAGAATACTACAGAGCATGCCCAAGGAGACTACCCAAGAGACATCTTTTCCCTTGAGGACCGAAGGAAAGGAGCCATCATTCTCCATGTCATTGGAATGATCTACATGTTCATAGCCTTAGCCATTGTCTGCGATGAATTCTTTGTCCCCTCTCTGACTGTCATCACTGAAAAGCTGGGCATTTCTGATGATGTGGCTGGAGCCACATTTATGGCTGCGGGGGGTTCAGCCCCAGAACTTTTCACATCTCTCATAGGGGTCTTTATTGCCCACAGCAACGTTGGCATAGGCACGATCGTGGGCTCAGCAGTGTTCAATATCCTCTTTGTTATTGGCATGTGTGCTCTGTTTTCTAGAGAAATCTTAAACCTGACATGGTGGCCACTCTTTCGGGATGTGTCTTTCTACATTGTTGACTTGATCATGCTGATCATTTTTTTCCTGGATAATGTTATTATGTGGTGGGAAAGCTTGCTTCTATTAACATCTTATTTTGCCTATGTGATTTTCATGAAATTCAACGTCCAAGTAGAAAGATGGGTGAAGCAAATGATAAACCGCAATAAAGTCATCAAAGTGACAGCGCCAGAGGCCCAAGAAAAGGTTGGTGGTGGCAGTTGTTTATTTAATGCTCTTCTTGACTATAGCTCTGAATTATGATGGTTTTGAGATCTGAACATTGGGTTGTAGTGGGTAGTCAATTGCATTCTGAAGTTCTGTGATAGTTAGGCTAACATGAGAGTGGAAAAAAATAATTGAGGAGCATTCATGTGGCTGTCTACTAAGTCCCCGAACTTCCTTTTCTGAGTCTGGCATATGTAAATATGAGATGTGTTAGCTTCCCAGATCAGATTCAGCAGTTAACATAGCTATTATTTTCTGGGTATAGGCCTAATGCTTTGGGGAGCAATTTAATTTTTATGTGAAAGTCTGTATGTGCTTACCAAATTAGAGGTCTTTTTTTTAAAGTGGGTATATAACAGTTATCAAAGACCATCTCTTTAAAGATGCTTAGGGAAGAATGTTTGTTCGTGCCACCAGAGTTAAGCCTTTAAATTAACAGTCTGGGACCCATTAGAGTGGCCATGGTCGTTTTCTTGACCCACATGATTTTGCTTCAGGTAGCTGGATTAGGAACTGATTTGAACCACTAGAAACTGAAGCACTGGGTAAAAACCACTGGAAACTGAGTCACTGAACCACTGGAAACTGCAGCTGACTTCTGTAGTGCGAGCGTCCATTTTCTATACCTCCATACACATTACCCCAAGTAATTTTACAGTAGAATGTGAAGCCACTCTAATGACAGTGGCCATTCTGCCATTTAGGTGGGAAAGAAATTGGTAAAGAGCTGAGAAAGCATTGTTCTACAAAACTGTAAATTAATTGTTTTAAAATCATGGAGAAGCAGCATCAAGAAATGTTAGGCTAAGTGTAGTTATACCATTCTGATTTATATCCTAACATTGGAATGTTATCTCTGAATGTGATTTTAAACAGAAAAGCCAAAATACATATGCAAACTCTTCATATCAGCATCTGGAGAAATTCTCATGTGTGCAAAATACAGATGTTTAAGTCGGGGATAGGATATATACATATTTATTTTTCAGAAAGAAAACGAAAAAAAAAAATATTGTATTAACATAGCTAAATGTACATCATGCCTTTATAGTCAAGTGAGACCATTTTTGTAGCAGCCATGAAATGGATGTGAAGTATTGAAGAAAAAGAATTGTCATGTTTCTATTATTATATGCAAAAAAGTAATGTTTTATACTACATTTCCTCAACCACTTTTTTCTCAGTGCATACTTGTTAGAAACTATAGTCAGAAAGATATATACATATACATATTGAGCAAGATACATGGCAAACAAACATCCAGATGTGATGACTAAATATATTTCCTCTGGGCAAAAGACAGAGCTGTCATTGGAGCCTCGCTTACTGCTCCGACTTTGTCAAAAATAGGGCCCTCAAACCCTCTCCTTAAGTCTGACTACTAGTTGGAGTGCTTTGTGTTGAAAATTTGTGTTTATTCTGAATAGAACCATTGTCAGGGTAAAAGCACATTTATTTTCAGAGACAAGGAAATGCCTTGGCTTCTTATAACTATCCTAGGTATATGAAGGGTAAAGTGGAGGGTCAATGAATAAGAGGAAGACCTCCAACAAAAAATGGGCTCAAATACAACAATTGTGAGGATGGTGCAGGACTGGGCAGTGTTTTGTTCTGTTGTATATAGGGTCACTAACAGTTAGAACTGACTCAGCACCTAACAACAACAACAACCACGTAAAAAGTAAGAAGTCTTCTGGGGAACTCAGTACTTTTTAGATATGTTACATGACAGTTGTTGTTGTTATGTGCCATGGAGTCAAACTCCATTAATGTAGACTCGGACATGAGGAAAGATTCTGTTGGCAATATTTATGAAAAAGGAATTTGCACAGCAATGCAGAAGTGTATGTTAAGATTGCAGGGGATTTTATATTCTGCTTTTAGAAAGGAAAAACTGGTTTCATACATTTGGGAAATAACATCTATATGCAGTTTACAAAAATATTTAGTCAATTGAAAATAATTAAAGCAACCCTGACTCAATTGGGGTAACTTAAAAATCAGCAACTCAGAAGATGTACCTTAACAGTTGGTTATTCATGTCAACTTTGTGCTAGACTTCATAATTTCTTTATCTCAAAATGACAGATTTGCCTAGTTTAAAAAGAAAGCAGGTTATATCCATATCTATTCATAATTTCTGATTATTTTTCCAAAAAAGTTTATTGTTTTCTTGTCCTCTTAGTACCAGTTTTAATTTACTCTATTTAATCATTAGTGGTGTTCATTAATTAGAATAAGCTGCAAGGCATCATGGCAATAGAAAATTTTGTATTGTTTTCTGGTATGTCTATGTCTTATTTCATATTATTCAAAAATCACACATTTTTAGATGGACTCTAAACTCACATATTACATAATGATATGTGATTTCCTTCTGGAAATTTCACCTTGACAATTTCACTTTTGAATCACTGCTGGAAAAGATTTTTTTTCAGTAGTCCCAGTCTTGTCAGCTGCCTAATTTCAGAATGTTATGGTGATTTTGCTTCTCGACTACTGACCATGTTGTTGTTGTTAGGTGACGTCATATTGCTTCTGATTCATCACAACCTTTTGCACAAACAAATAAAACACTGCCCGGTCCTGTGCCATTCTCACAATGGTTACGTGTGAGCCAGTGGATACTGCCACTGTGTCAGTTCATTCCCTTGGGGGTCTTCCTCTTTTTTCTGGCTCAGAAAAAAATTTTTTCTCCAAGTGTGATGTCCTTTTCTAGGAACTAGTCTCTCCTAATAACATGTCCATAGTATGAGAGACAAAGTCTTTCCAATCTGAGTTCTAAGGAGGATTCTGGTTATACTTTTCCCAGATTTGTACTTCTTGCAGATTTGTTTGCTCTTCTGGAAGTCCATGGTACCTTTAATGTTCTTCTCCAACACCATAATTCAAAAGCCTCTATTCTTTTACATACTTCCTTACAGATTACCCACCTTTCACATGCATATGAAAGTACCATGGCTTGGGCCAAGCACACTTTAGTCCTCAAACTGGTATCTTTGCTCTTAAACACTTTAAAGAGGTCTGTGTAGCAGATTTGCCTAATATATGTGATTTGATTTCTTGATTTCTGCTTCTATGGGTGTTGATAGTTGATCCAAGCAAAATTTAATCTTTGATAACTTCCATGTTTTCTCCATTTATCATGATGTTATTTATTGGTTCATTTGTGAGGATATTTGTTTTCTTTACATTGAGATGCAACCCATACTGAAGGCTGTAGTCTTTGATCTTTAAAGTCCAACAAACAAGGTGGTATCATCTGCATATTTCAGGTTGTTAATCTCAGGTTGCTCTAATCCTGATGCTTTGTTCTTCTTCATACAACATAATCACTGATCATGAAGTGAACCAAAAAGAAAAAAGTTCTTAAGGATGGTTGACTGGTTTTCTGGTCTGAAGAGTTGGCTTCTGGCTGGGTACCACACTTTCCTACAGACATCAATGTTTCTCACATCATCAGAACACTCAGCAAAAAAGACCCCAAGCAAATGTGGTCTTTCATGGAGGGCCTTATAGAGAGGAATATGCTATACAAGAATTTAAAGAGAGAAATGCTAAGATTGTGATTTATGCAAAGTCACATTAATGTCTGATTTGCACCATTCTGGGGCATTGGAGTTTGAAAAAAGTGATGAAACACATTTTAGATTTTCTTTTGCAAATCCTCAGATGGTTCTTGCTAAAATATTATCAACTCTGCTGGGCTCTGGGCTATGAAATACTCACTTCATGGACTAGTGAAAATCTTAATTTGATCTCTGTCAAGGGTAACTGTAAGTATGAAAAAAATGAATGTGGCTTTCTTTTTCATAGTTAATAGATTCTTTAATTGTTCTATCCAGTGTACAGTATTTATTATTTCCTTTATTGATACTATTAAGGCTCCTTGGTGGCACAGTGATAAAAGTGCTCAGATGCTAACCAAAAAGTCAGCAGTTCAAACTCATCAGCCACCTCATAGGAGAAAGATGTGGAGTCGGCTTCTGTAAAGACTGACTGCCTTAGAAGCGGGGGGAGGCAGTCACAGTCTGTCTGTAGGGAGGCAGTGGGTCTTAGTGATTCCAGTAGACTTCTGAAAAAGTTGTGTAGCCCAGTGAGATCATTCAGAGATCCAGGACTCTGATTCAGGGAGGAACGAGCTTTAATCCCAGTTCTATGATCGGCCCTGTGACCTCAGAGAACTTACTTAAACCCTCTGAGTCTCCGTTTCTTAATTTAGAAAATGACAATCAAAATACCTACTTTATTAAATTGGGGAAATTATGAAATGAACAAATTAATGTGAAGCAGTTGACATAGTTCTTGGCTAATATGAGTTGCTCAATATATGTTAGTTGTCTTTTGCTTTCCCCACTTTAAGTGAAAAGTGAATCACAATGTGAGAATTTCAAAAGATTCTTAGAAGATGGGATTCCGCAGTGAATCTTTGGGCTAAGCAGACCATTGTCTTCCTTGTTGCTGTTGTAGTTCTCATATGCCGCTGAGCTCATTCCAACCCATGGAGCATATGATATTGATCATATTATATTTATAAACTCCCATTCACATACAGTGAATATGTGCATGCCACATACTACCATAAACATCCAAGAAAACATCCAAATGCCTTTGTTGTGTTGTGATTTTATGGTATAGAAGTTTGCTTCAAATAAGTAGGCTTGTTGGCTAGGATTTAGAAATATATGTACCAAGCAGAGATTTTTGTTTCAGATTATTTGTACCTGTAAATTATTTGGGCTTTCTTCTTAAAACTTCTCCATAGCTTATTAGGAATAAATTCAAATCCTATGAGTTTGAAGCAGTTGCGTTTCAGTGGACCCACAGCAGGATCCTGACTGTGTGGGCCCTTTTCTGTGCATGTTGTCATGCTGCTGTGGTGGGTTGTTCTGTTACTGTGTTAGGTAGTCATTGGCCTAGAAAGTAGCTGTCCATGGTATTTAACTTCCTCTTGACTTGACTTTGTAATCTGACGGCAAGCTGTCCCAGTTCTAATGAAGGTACTGTTCTAAATAAAGATGCTTAAAGGAAAATAGTTGAAGAGCCAAACAGCTTAATAATTTATCTGTGCCTGGATTTATGCAGTATGTGTGTTCTGAAAAGCTGTAAACAGAATTTTTGCACTTCAAATTGTTCTTGGTGGAAAGTCAGAATTCAAATAATAGAAATATTTTTCATAAAGTGAAGAGTCTTCTTTTAAGGTGCTAAACCATATAAGTAATTTTATAAACCCAAACGTTTATCCCCAAGCTTGCATAAAAAAACACAGAAAGCATTATCAAAACAATGTTTGTTCCTCTCCAAACCTAGAGTGCCTATTAGTAAAGCTAATACACGAACTTCAAGGAAGGTGAAATTGTTCTTGTAGTAAAAATGAGTCCTGGCATGGCACTGCAGGTTAATACACTGGACTACAAGATCAGTTTGAACTGCAAGGTTGGCAGTTCAAGCTTACCAGTCACTCCTCAGAAACCCTAAACAGGGTCACTATGAGTTGGAACCGACTCAACAGCACTTAACAAGAACAGTAACAATTATTTGATACCCTCAGAAAAGAATTCCTTATCTTTCTCAAAAGAAAGAAACCAAATTCTTAAATTATTAGATGTCTATGAGTGTAGCATGTGAGTTTTTCCAGGTTATAACACGGTAATAGTGTAATAGTTAATTTTGTTTCCCTCTACTTTGATACAGTAGCGCCCAACAACTTTTATGAAAGGTTCCTGGGTGACATAGTTGATTGTACTTAACTAATAGGCTAATTAATGGTTGATGGCTTGAATCCACCCAGTAACACTGCATAAGTGATCTACGTCCATAAAGATTGAAACCCAAAAGCAAAGCCATTGCCATGAGTTGATTCCGACTCATTGCAACCCTATATGACAGAGTTGTTGTCGTTCATAGCGACCCTTTAGAGGGTTTCTGAGGAGCAGCTGGTGGGTTTGAATCACCGACCTTGTGGTTAGCAGTCCAGTGGCTATCCGACAGCACCACACAAGGACTCTATAGAACAGGGTTGTTGTTAAGTGCTGTCGAGTCACTACCAACTTATAGTGACCCTGTATAGGGTTTCAGAGGCGCAGCTGGTGAGTTTGAACCACCAACCTTGCGATTCAAACCCACCTTGTGGTCCAGAGCTTATCCTACATTGCCACATCAGGACTCCTGGATAGAGTTGTTGTTGTTGTTAAGTGCTGTCAAGTCGGTTCTGACTCATAGCGACCCTGTATAGGATTTCCAAGGAGTGCCTGGTGAGCTTGAACTGCCCACCTTGCAGTTCAAACAACCTTGCAGTCCAGGGCATTAATCCACAGTGCCACACCAGGATTCCTAGGACAGAGCAAAACTGCCTATATAATAGGCTTCACAGGGGCTGAAACAACAGTTGTATATGCTGTCAGAGGAGATATGTATGCATGGCTCTCCGGTGGCACAGTGGTTAAGTGATCAGCTTCTAATCAGAAGGTCAGCAGTTCAAATTCATCAGTCTCTCTGAGGGAGAAAAATATGTCAGTCTGCTTCTGTAGAAATTTACAGCTTTGGAAACCCTGTGGGGTCATTTACTCTGTGTACAGGGTGGCTGTGAGACAGAATTGATTCCATGGCTGTGAGTTTTAGTGGGTTGGGAGTGTATCTATGACTAATCTGGACAAATATATGCTAACTGTTCATTAGCTCTCTTAGGATGGCATCATTGAGGTATTCTAGGGAGTCATAGTATGGTGCTGGAGGATAGTTACTGGACTGCTAACTCCCAGGCTGGCACGTCAAACCTACTAGATGCACCTCAGAAACCCCATTCAGGGTTACTATGAGTTGGAACTGACTGGATGGTACAGAACAACAGGGCTATTTTTTATTTTCTTTTTATGTTTTTATGTATTTTTATCATCTTGGACAGTGAGCATATATTATTTTTAATATTTGATAAAGAATCTTACTTAAGAAACAAATATAAAATTTTAAGTGATCTCATAGAGTTTCCTGTTAGAACTGCCTCTGATTTGATTTAATTCAAAAGTGGCTGTTGGTTAGGTTTTTGTTAATGAGGAGCTGTCCTTCAATGGCCCAATTATATTAAGCATTATGTTGTTGTTGTTGTGAAGGGCAATCAAGTTAGTTCCAACCCCTAGCGACCCTGGGTAGGGTTTCCGAGGAGCAGATGGTGAGCTTGAACCACTAACCTTGCAGTTCAAATGGCTTTGCAGTCTGGCACATTAACCCACAGCGCCACACCAGGACTCCTTAAGCATTATAAAAGTATGCAATTAAGTTCCTATATGTACCACTTGTTACATGCATTCTTTTGCCAAATGCACAGTCTGAAACATTAATTTCAGCAACTTGATGAATTTAACAGTCAGAGGAACTCTTCTCAGTATATTATATGTAACATGTTGCATATTATATTTTTAACTCGGAGGAATTAGGGATTTCTCAGATCCCAGACCTCCAAGAAAGCTCAAATTAAATTCAGACGTGACTGTATTTCTTGGGCTTGGAGAGGTAACTACCATCCCCAGTGTTCAAGAGACTGGCTATTTAGAAGCTGCAAATATGAGGCCTGAATTAGGGTGAGATCAGTTCAGAAGACTGTCACCCCTACTCCATAAGTGGAATCCTGAAGGGTTGAACTCACTGTGTGAGTAAGGAAAAAGATCTGCCTAACAAAGGGAAGCACCATGGAGCATGTTTGTTTTGCTCTTGGTTTTGAGTGGCACTGAAAAAGAAAGAAAAGTCTCCCTTCAGAATTTCTAACTAGAGGCTTACATTCCTGTGGGTTTGGAGTTTGAATTCCAGTTACTGTATGGGGGTGGGGGGTGGGGTGGGAGTCAAACATATAGGTTAGAACGGTGCCAGTTTGGTATTGTGCCCAGGCACTGGTGAACCAGTATAGTCTTTTCTGGAGGAATGCACTTTACTTCAGGCCACAACAAATTCCCATAAGTAAATTTCCGAGGAATATGAGTTCAAAAAGTAAAAAACAAAAAATCACTAAATACACAAGGAAACAACTTCACATGATTGAGAATCAATAAAATAACAAAGGCACCTGTAAGAATATTGATACTAGAATGATTAGATATGAAATATAAAATAAGAATACTTAATATGCTTAAATAAAATAAGGCAATAAAACTGTGGAATATATGAAACAAGAAATAGTGAAAATTAACTGTGGAATATATGAAAAAGTGCCAAATAGAATTTCTAGAAATGAAAAACGCAATAATTAGAATTAGAAACTTGTGAACAGGCTTAGGAACAGATTAGGCAAAACTGTAGAGAAAATTAGAAAACTGAAAGGCAGACATAAAGAAATTGCCAGAATGAGAAACACAGAAAGAACAAGATGAGTGGGATTCAAAGATATGGAGAGGAGACTGGTATGGTACAACACTGCATTGTGTTCATACATAACCTGTATATAGGCCAAAAAACAGTTGTGTGGACAGACCATGAGGATACTGTGTGATATGAAATCAGGAAAGATGTGTGTCAGGGTTGTAGCCTTTCACCATGTGTATTCAATCTGTATTGTTGTTGTTAAGTGCTGTCAAGTCCGTTCTGACTTGTAGTAACCCTGTATAGGGTTCCCAAGGAGCAGCTTGTGGGTTTGAACTGCTACCTTGCAGTTAGCAGTCCAGTGCTTATACTATAGTGCCATACCAAGACTCCTAGTGAGCAAATAATTCAAGAAGCTGGACCAAATGAAGAAGAACATAGCATCAGGATTGTCAGAAGACTTGGAACCCACTGGATGGTACTTAACAACAACATTTGTAAGTGACACAATTTTGCTTATTGAAAGGTTTTTCATATGCATGTGAAAGCTGGACAATGAATAAAGAAGACTAAAGAAGAATGGACTCCTTTGTAATACAAGTATTAAATATGCTTATGGCTGCCAGAAGCACAAACAAATCTGTCTTTGGAGAAATACAGCCAGAAAGATCCTGAGAAACAAGAATGGTGAGACTTTGTACTTCAGATATGTCATCAGGAGGGGCCAGTCCCTGGAGAAGGATGTAATACTTTGTAAAATGAGGGTCATCAAAAAAGAGGAAGACCCTCAATGAGATGGAAAGACACAGTGACTGCTATAAGGAACTCAAACATAGGGATGATTGTGAGGGTGACTTAGGATCAGACAGCATTTTGTTTTACTGTACATAGGGTCCCTCTGAGTCAGAACCTACCCAATAGCACCTAACAACAATAAATCAACTTATTCTAGCTGGAAATGATAGAAAGAATGGAAGAAAGATAAAATTGTTGGAATGCACTATTTCTCAAATTCAGAAGGCCCGATGAATCACAAATAGGGTATACCTAATGAAAAAGTCACAACTAGCCAGTGTATTTGTTGTGTGTGCTTGAGTCTGTTCCAACTCCTACTGACCCTGAATAGAATTTCTGAGGTTGTTAATTTCTACAGGAAAAGAAAAATTCATCTTTCGCCCATGGAGTGGCTGGCAGATTCCAATTGCTGGCCTTGTGGCATATCATAAAATAGATGTTGAACTCCTAAAACAAAGATAAAATCTTAAAAGCAGTCATAAAGAAAAGATGGATTTCTTACAAAGGAACAGCATTTATATTGCACTATATATATTATATAGTGATCTTATGAATAAGAAAAATAGAAATAAGACACAGTGAAATTCTATTTTCAAAGTGTTATGAGAAAGTCTTTTTCCACCCATCAAAACTATCTTTCAAGAACAAATATGAAACATAACACTACGCAAATACATTTTAAACAAATAAAATGCAGGAGCATTTATTATTAACAGATTTTTGCTGAAAATTGTACATCAGGAGAAGAGGGGGAAAGCTGAAAAGATCTGGTATGTAAAAAGGAATAAAAGAAAGAAATGTTTTTAAAAAACAAATTTCTTGGCATAGATGAGTGAGTGCCTCAAGCACGTAAATTTGTTGGAAGATTTCAATTTGTGTTCCATCAATTTCTGGAGCCTAATTCTTTATCAATGAATTGGACTTCTTTCTTTAGTACCACTGGCTCTTGATCACATGCTGCCTCTTGAAATGGTTGAACATTGACCATTTCTTTTTGATACAGTGACTGTGTATTCCTTCTGTCTTGTTTTGATGCTTCCTGCATCATTCAGTATTTTGCCCATAGAATCCTTCAATTTTACAAGCAAGGCTTGAATTTTTTCTTCAGTTCTTTCAGCTTGAGAAATGATGAGCATGTTGTGTTCTTCCCTTTTGATTTTCTAACTCCAGGTCTTTGTGCATTTCGTTATAATACCTTGTTTTGTTTCTCAAACTGCCCTTGGAAATTTTCTGTCCAGCTCTTTTACCTTCTCATTTCTTTCATATGCTTTACCATCTCCATACTGAAGAGCAAGTTTCAGCATCTCTTCTGACATCCATTTTGGTCTTTTTCTTCTTTCTTGTCTGCTTTTGTTTTCTACCTGTATGATGTTCTTTATGTCATCCTGCAACTCAAATTAAACATACACATTAACACTTGTAAATCAAACAATCAAAGAACAAACATAGAGTATGTTAAAATAATTAAAAGGAAAAACAGGTAGAGAAAAAATATATGTCTATAAAATGTAAAAATAATTATGAAAAAGAAAAAAGCTCAGAAAAAATAGAAAGTAGTAAATTACATAATGAAAAATCGAAATATAACAATAGTTACAATCAATGTAAATAAACGAAACTTTTTTTTTGAAAAAGGTAATAATTGTCAGACTGAATGAAATACAATGCAGTTATATTCTGTTTACTTGAGATTTACCTAAAGCAAAAGAAAGCTGAAAAATATGAGGATGGAAAATTAAACCAGTCAGATCAGCACTTGTCTCCCCAGCCAGCTGAGAGCAGTTTAACATGACAGTCCCTTTCCTTGTTTTAGTTAAAATTCAAGTCACTGGAAAGGAAGGGAGAAAAAGAAAGTGGTGAGGAGGTAGCAGAAGGATGAAGGAGAGGAGAGAAGGAAGAGAAGAGAGAGGGGAAGAGAGGACCCACACAGTTCAAGGTGTTTCTTACAGGGGTCACCAATGCAGCAATGGGAGCAGTCAAAGGCAATCTAAAATGTGTAATAAAATCCACTCGGCTCTTTTGGGTCTCTCAAAATGTCTCACTCATTCCCTGAACTAAGGCATTAGCAGCAATGGATAGGTTTAAGGGTGGCACAAATAGCTAAGGTCTTGACTACTAGCCAAAAGGTTGACAGCTCAAACCCACCCAGAGCCACACTGGAAGACAAGCTTGGCAATCTCCTTCCAAAAGGTAACAGCCTGAAACTCCCATGGAGCAGTTCTGCTTTGCACACATGACCTCGAATTGACTCATGACAAGTAACAAAAGCAAAACCAAACCTGGTGCTGTTGAGTCAATTTCAACTCCTGGCAACACCACAGGTTACAGAATTGTCCCATAAGGTTCTTTAGCCATTGTGGCACTGTGGTAAAGCGGTAGTTGAGAGGTCAGCTGTTGGACTCCACATCCACTGCTCTGCATGAGAAAGATAGAGCAATGTGCTTTTGTGAAGATGTACAGCCTTGGAAATCCTACAGGGAAGTTCTACTCTGTCCCATGGGGTCAATAGGAATCAGAATCAACTTGATGGAAAAGGGTTTTTTTTTTTTTTGGTTTTATTATTATAATAAAGAAGTCATTTTTATGTAGCTCCTGTATTCCGATATTTATCTACTATAAAAAATTGTAAGGAGGTTCTATGAACTCCAAGCTGGCATTGTGCAGTTCCCAGTGGAAATGGTTTGCGTAGCTGAGTGGTCCCAGAGGGGAAGTGCAGCCCTATAAATAAGGCTGGTGAAAATTCTACCACTACAGAGATTCAAGATGTATGCTTAGAAGTTGGACTTAATGCACTTCTTGAGAAAAATCAAATGTACTCTAGAAAATGGCATTGTGATGTTCAATATGGAGGCATTGTCTGGGTCCAGCTCAAACAGGAAGATGGTAACCTCTGTCCTGTACAGTTTCCATCACCCTGCCTTTTGGTTCCTAGGTAAGTCAGTAATATTGTATGCAGCAGAAATGATACCTAAACTAAAAACAAGAACACACATACACACATAAAAACAGGTTGTTGTTGTTAAGTGCCATTGAGTCCATTTTGACCCATAGCAACCCTGTATAGGCTTTCCGAGGAGTAGCTGGTGAGCTTGAACCACCGACCTTTCAGTTCAAATGACTTTGCAGTCTGGTGCATTAACCCACAGTGCCACAAGAGAGTCCTCAGCAAGGAAAGGGAAGTAAAAAAGGAAAAGGGAAGAAGAAGAAGTGATCTGATAGAAGAATCAAGAGATATGAACGAAGGCCTCCATTTCCTATCAGAGAAATAAAAGTAGCTTTTTGTTTGCATCTTTGACTATGAACTTTTGTGTCTCCCAGTTTCATCATCCAAGATGACAATGAAATAAATTAACTTCAACATTTGCACCTAGCTTTTATGCAGTATAAAAGAAAAAACCGGCCTTTCAACGCTTTGCGTGGATGAAAGAAGTGTATTTTTTAAGTGAACAATGGACTGCACCAGACATAACTTGAAATCCTGTATGTTTATCCTCTGTGTAAACCTATGTTTGAAGTCAATTTAATAACATTTGAACTCTATAATTTGTTCATCAGTAAAGTTAATGCAATAAAATTGAAACTTACTTTTAAAAAATTCTAAGGATCTTTGGTGGTGCAATGGTTAAGCACTTGGCTGCTTACCAAAAGGTGGTGGTTCTTACCCACCTAGCAACTCAGCATGAGAAAGATCCAGTAATCTGCAACCATAAATGTTAGAGTCGAGGAAACACTGCTACTCGGCCACATAGGTGAGCTATGAGTTGAAATGGACTCAATAGCATGTAACAACAACAACGTAAACAATGCTACAGTAAATAGCATTATATGAATTTTCAGGTTTCTTAGTAGCAGGGATTCTGGATCAAATTCTATGAGCTTTTAAAAGTTTCTATCCCATGGCTATACATGGTAGAAGTGAATATTATCATTTTTAATCTTTGCCAGTTTCTTAGGGAACACCTGACATTCGTTGCTTTAATTGGCACTTCTTTGATTCATTGAGAGGTTGAGTTTTGAAAAATATTATTTACTGAGAATTACATTTTTATTTTGTGCGTTGCCTGTTTCCTCTGCCCAGTGTGTCCTTTGTAAAGTCTGCAATGATGTTTCCAGCAAAAATCTCTTACAAACATGTGTGAGAACCACTTACTTTAGCATGTAACTCTCCCCTTATTCCCACAGCTCAATAAAGCCAGGAAGTTTGTGGTTGTATTTTGATGGGTAGTTCTGTGGCTAAGGAATTGGGAGATGAGATTTCAGTCCTGGTACTCTGGCCACATGACCTCTGGGAGGTCTGCGCCTCCCAAGGTCCCTATTTCTTCATGTAACAGCTGAGAACTTTGACCTAGATGACCTAACAGATTGATTTTAGTGTTTCATTTCTGCCCTCAAAGCTCTAATTTGCAACAGTACCCTAGTAAAGTTAAATAGCCATCTAATATATTTCTCTTAAACATAAGTCCAGCTTCTATCCATGTCCCTATCACCAAAACCCCCTTTTCCAAAACAGGAGCTTTGTTGCTTCTGCTGCTGTGTGCTTATATCACAAACCACTTGTGTCGCCCTTTCTGGTACATAACGACCCTGTATCAGATTTCCAAGACTGTAAAGCTTCACAGGAGCAAAACGCGTCATCATTTTCGCTCACAGCGGCTGGTGGATTCGGACTGCTGACCTTGTGGTTTACAGTCCAACGTGTAATCCACTACACTGCTGGGGGTCCTCAACATGGGCTTACTTGTACTGTCACTCAATTGGCTTAATTGGTTTGATTCAGCAATGATTTTAGTTTATCTGTGCAGTGGGAGGTAGCTTTGCCAGAAAGGACAACTTAAATGGGAGAAAGTTGTTTTAAAGTGACTACAGGAAGGAGCTCTGGTAGCACAAATTGGGCTGCGAACCACAAGGTCAGCAGTTCGAAACTACCAGCTGCTCCGCTGGAGAAAGATGAGGCTTTCTGCTCCCGTAAAGACTTACAGCCTCGGAAACCCTGTTCAGGGTTGCTATGGATCGGAACCGATTTGATGGCACTTAACAACAACAGGAAACTGGACCTGCTCAGCATATGTTGCTTCTGGCATTGAGAACTCTCCTTAACAGGTGGCCATGAGTCCTTAAGGTACTACTCATCTGTTGAGTCAAGAGAACAGAGGGATCTGAAATCTGGTACGCCCGAGGTACTGCAAACCAGGTGCTTCCTCACCAGCTCTGTGAGACAGCTAGCTATTTATCACCTCCATCTGCGCATCAGGGGTCTGAGGACCAAAAGACGTAAATGACTTACCCAAACTCTAAATGTGGTATTTAAACTGCACTGCATATGAGACTTCTCTGTGTGACACAGTGGTTTGTGATCTAACCTAAAGATTGGTGGTTCAAAGCCATCCAACAGTTCCACAGAAGAAAAATCTGGCAGTCTTGTCATTGTTGTCAAGTGCCTTCAAATTGGTTCTAACTCATAAGGACCCTGTATAGAGTTTCCGAGGAGCAGTTGGTGAGTTTGAACCACCGGCCTTGGAAATCAACTGAGTTTTAGGTCCAGTGCTTATCCTATAGCACCACACTAGGATTCTATAAAGATTACAGCCCAGAAAACCCTAGGAAGCAGTCCTACACTATAACATATGGGATTGCCATAAGGTCTCATAGACATAAAGACAACAGGCTTGACCTGAGTTTTAAACGGCATTTCTATGTGGGCCTATCTGACTGCATGCTTGCTAGGTCTTGTGTACCTTTGGAGTCTTGCTGTGGCGCTGTGGGTTAATGCACTGGACTGCAAGGTCGGCTTGAACCACAAGGTCATCAGTTGTAGACCTTAGTGTTTCTAAAAGAGCTCTGGTGTCATAGTGGTTTCAGTTCAAATCCACCAGCTGCACCTATGGAGAAAAATGAGGCTGTCTGCTCCTGTAAAACTGTACAGTCTTGAAAATCCTAAAGAGCAGTGCTGGTGTACCCTATAGGGTCGCTGTGAGTCAGAATTGACCCTATGGCAGAGGATTTGGGTCTTGGTTAGTGCTTCTCACATGACAGTTGAGAATAAAAATAAGGCACGCCTCCAAATTAGATTCACATTTTATTTTAGGCTTCATTAAGTCACTCAGTGACTTTCAAATATTTTTGGCAATGACCCTACACTAAGAAGTATATTTTACATCTCAACTCAGTTTGTCACACATACCTACTTGTGTGTACGCATGCAGGCACACACATGTATATGTGTATTTACATACACAATGTAGTAATAACGCCTAAGTATGAGACACTCTTATATTTCCTACATTTTATATTCTCTTAAAAAAATACTCATCTCAATGCCCTAAACTAAATTATGACCCACCAATAGGAGTCTTGGTATGGTGCTGCAGGATAATGCGCTGGACAGCAAGATCTGTGTGAAGTGAAGGGTCGGCGGTTCAAACTTTCCAGCCGGTCCTCGAAAACCCTATACAGAGTCATTATGAATCAGAACTGATTCAATGGCACTTAACAGCAAATAGGTTATGACTTAAGTTTTAAGAAATAATATGTTACTTTTTTTTCTCCCTCTTCTTTCAGCATGGCTGCCCTGTAAAGCTGCACTCATTGATTACTGCAGCAGGGCCCTAAGCAAGGGGATGAGTAGCAGAAATCCAGACACTCCCCGTGTGGGACCGTGGCTGCCTGGAGGAAGGAGGACCTTTTCTTAATCTGACCAAGGTGCCCTTTGGATGGATGATGGCCTTGCTTCTTACTCCTATCTTCTTTCATAACTGACTTTTTAGCATTTCAGATTCACAGGGATCACTGCAGGAAGACCCACTGGCACTAAGTCAATCCTGACTCATAGCCACTCATAGGTTTCTGAGACTGTAAATCTTTACAGAAGCAAATATCCTCTTCTTTCTCCCACAGAGCGGCTGATGAGTTTGAACTGCCAACTTTGCAGTCCAGTGCCTAACCCACAGCACCACCAGGGCTCCTTACAGGGATCATTGTGCACACTGTCTAGTTGGTACTGACTCACAGCAACCCTGTATAGGGTTTCTCAGAGTGGCTGGGCGATTTTGATTATGGACCTTGTGGTTAAATCTAGTGTTTATCCTATAGTGCCACACCAGGGCTTTGTTGTTGTTGTTAAGTGTTGTAGAGTCAGGTTCTGACCCATAGTGACCCTGTATAGGGTTTCCGAGGAGCAGCTGGTGAGCTTGGGCTCTACATACATGTAAATTGGGGCTACTTTTCTTGTTTGGGCCTACTGGGGTCACTTGGAGCTGGAGCCACATTTCATTGTAGCCTCCTTCCCAAGCACACACACCATCTGTCTCCACTTGGGTGCTTCTGTCCTTCTGACCAGTGCAGAAACCTTAGATGCCAAGCACCACCAGGCTCTGACATAGACTGATGGCAGGGTACAGGAGGCACGGATCACAGCATGATATTCTTGCTGAGCATCGATGCATCCTTGATTCCTGATGAGCTTGTCATCGGGTGGAAAAGAAACGTGGGTGAAACATGGAGGTTATGAAATCAGACAGAAGCAGAACCTTGACAAAGAGGCCAAAGCTTCATTTGAATTAGGTTGGCTTCCTTGTTATGAGGGACTGAATTTGTAAACCAAATGATGTGGATGCGGTTCTTCTGCTGGTTAAAAACTTGTGGTTTGGGAAAGGATCTGGGCACCGGGCCATGTTTAATATCATCTTTCTAGCTTTAAAGCATGGATTCAGTATAGTACACTGTCAGGAACCAAGAATGGAGAGATGGGGTCTTTTCATCTCACTGTCTTGCTGTGTACTCTGGAACAAGCACTTCACCACAAGTAATTATCTTTGAAAATGAAGGGGCTAATTTATCTCCAAGGAATCCTGGTACTGCATTGGTTAAGTGCTAGATTGCAAACCTGTCTAGAGGCTCCTCAGGAAAAAGACATAGCAATATGCTTCTGCAAAGTTTACAGCCATGAAAACCCTATAGGTTAGGTTCTATTGAGTTGGTTCCAACTCATAGTGACCCTACACACACAGAACAAAACACTGCCCATTTCTGCGCCATTCTCACAATTGTTATATTTGAGCTTATTGCTGCTACAACTGTGTCAATTCATCTTGTTGGGGGTGGGGGTGGGGTGGGGAATGTCTTTCTCTTTTTCACTGGCCATCCATTTTAGCAAGCATGACATACTTCTCCAGGGACTAGTACCTCCTAATAACATGCCCAAATATGATAGATGAAGTCTCACCAACCTGGCTCCTAAGGAGGATTCTAATTGTACTTCTTCCAACATAGATTTTTCTGTGTTTTTGAAAGTACATGGTAATTTTAATATTCTTCTTCAACACCGTAATTCAAATGCATAAATTATTCTATGATCCTAATTATTCATTGTCCAACTTTTACATGCATATGAGATTATTTAAAATACCATGGCTTGGGTCAGGTGCACCTTAGTCCTTAAGCTGACATCTTTGCTCTTCAACACTCTGTAAAGAGGTCTTGTACAGCAGATTTGCCTAATGTAATATGTCATTTGGTTTCTTGACTGCTGTTTCCATGAATGTTGGTCATGGATCCAAGTAAAATGAAATCTTTGACCACTTTAATCTTTTCTCCATTTATCATGATGATATTTATTGGTACAGTTGTGAGGATTTTTGGTTTTTTTACATTTAGGTACAATCCATACTGAAGGCTATAGTCTTTAATCTTCATAAATATCTTAAATTATCTTCACTTTCAGCAAGCAAGTTTGTATCATCTACATATCACAGGTTGTTAATGAGTCTTCCTCCAATCTTGATGCCACATTCTTCTTCATATAATCCAGCTTCTTGTATGATTTACTCATCATACAGATTGAATAAGTATGGTGAAAGGATACAACCCTGACACACATCTTTCCAGATTTTAAACCACCCAATATCTCCTTGTTCTGTTCTATCAATTGCCTCTTGGTCTATGTACAAGTTCCTCATGAGTACAATTAAGTGTTCTGGAATACCCAATCTTCACAATGTTATCCTTAGTTAGGTATGATCTGCAAAGTCACAAGTCTTTGCATCATCAATAAAGTATAAACAAATGTCTTTCTGGTATTCGCTACTTTCAGCCAAGATCCATTTGACATCAGCACTGATATCCCGAGATCCACATCATCTGGATTCAGCCTGAATTCTGGCAGTTCTCTGACAATACATAGTTACAACCTTTTTTTAATTACCTTCAGCACAATTTTACTGGTATGTGATATTGATGATATTGTTCAATGATTTCCACATTCCAATGGGAGTGAGCACAAATATGGTTACCTTCTAATGGGATTGCCAGGTAGCTGTCTTCCAACTTTTTTGGCATGGATGAATGAGCACATCCAATGCTATAGCAGTTTGTTGAAAGATTTAAATTTGTATTTCATTAGTTCCTTGAGCCTTGCTTTTTGCCAATGCTTTCAGTGTACCTTGGACTTCCCCCTTCAGTACCATTAGTTCTTGATCATATGCTACCTTTTGAAATGGCTGAACATTAAACATTACTTTTGGTACAGTGACTTTTGGACAGCATTCCTTCCATTTTATTTTGATGTTTTCTGCATCATTCAATATTTTTGTCTTTAGAATCCTTCAGTATTTCAAGTTGAAGCTTGAATTTTTTTCTTCTGCTCTTTCAACTTGAGAAATACTCAGTATGTTCTTCCCTTCTGCTTTTCTAACTCCAGGTTTTTGCACATTTCATGATAATACTTTACTTTCTCTTTTCAAGCTGCCCTTTGAAATCTTCTGTTCAGCTCTTTTATTTCCTCATTTCTTCCAGTCACTTTATCTTCTCTATGATCATGAGTAAGCTTGAGAGTCTCTTCTGACATCCATTTTTGCCTTTTCTTTCTTTCATGTCTTTTCAATGACCTTTTGCTTTCTTCTTGTTTCTTGATATCATCCCACAACTCTCTGGTCTTCAGTCATTAGTGTCTAACGCATCAAATCCCTTCTTGAGATGGTCTTTCAATGTGCAGTGCCTAAAGTAATGGAAATGGTTCAACATATATTTGATGCCTATCAAGTGGCAGAAAAAAATGAAACCAACTTAGCCTGGTTGTAGGTGGGAGGCAGGTAACTGAAGGTGAGATCTCTATTTCTACTTGAAACCCACTTCCAAATCAATGTCAAACATGTCCTCAAAGAGAAAGATATTTACAGAGCACCAGCAACCAAACATCAGTTGCCCTAGCCACTAGAAAAGTCTGAGTTGGTTTCATTTTTTCTGGAAGCTGCGATTTTGTTTTCTGCGAGGGAGCCAAATGGCTAAGGGTTAAACACCCACTGCCGTTGAACTGATTCCCACTCATAGTGACCTCATGTGCATCATAAGATTTCCTTGGGACTTGATTGCCAGGTTGTTTTCCTGCAGAGGGCTTGAGTGGGTTTCAGTGGCCATTCTTTTCATTAGCAGCTGAGTGCCATGGAGCCACCAGGACTTGTGGGTTAAGGGTTACAAGATTGGAATTATTTAGGCTTCTGATAGAGTGTGTTTTTTCAAGTTGTGTTATCTTAAGTTACTTAACCATTCTGGGTTTATGTTATATTATGCGTGAATTAAGAATTGTAGAGTTTCCCTTACATGGAGGCTGTGAATTTTCAATGAGATTGCACAAGAAGAGTGTAGAGCCCAGTAAGGGCCTTCCCCTCCTGCCCACAGAGCTGCCCAACTCCTAGTCCCTTTCCATTAATATTGACCTGCGCTCCCTGCACCCTGCCTCTCTCTCCCCACTCTCTGTTCTCCACCTCATTTTTCAGGACCTCCCCTTACAACCTATGTCCTCTTCTCTTTTCTTTCCATGCAATCAATAAGTCCCAAGGAGTAGCCAGGTCCTTGATATCCCGCCTCCAACCTGTGTTCCCTTGGTTCTTGCAGAAGATTAAGAGAGCAGTTAGCTTTAAGTGTAAAACAGGAAATTCTCTTGACCCCTTCTCTCACTATGCTATAACTATTCTTCGATCATGAATATTTAACCTTTTGCTATTGATTTATCCATTCAGGCATGGCTATGCCTTATATTAATTCATCCACACCTGTGTTTTCTGCCTTGGAATGAACTTCTCCTACACATTATTGATACTCAGTGGCTGACTGGGTGTCAGGGGTAGAAGGTCAAAGGGCACTTAATACTTTAAGAAGCTGGTTATGATGGTGATGAGTCTTCATAATAAAAGTCTGGGTCTAAGTCAGTCATAAAATAAGGTCAATTCTGTATTAAAGTCAAGTTGCAAATAACAAATTCCTACTTTAGACCTTTGCTGTTGTTGTTAAGTGCCATTGAGTCCATTTTGACCCATAGCAACCCTGTATAGGCTTTCCGAGGAGTAGCTGGTGAGCTTGAACCACCGACCTTTCAGTTCAAATGACTTTGCAGTCTGGTGCATTAACCCACAGTGCCACAAGAGAGTCCTCAGCAAGGAAAGGGAAGTAAAAAAGGAAAAGGGAAGAAGAAGAAGTGATCTGATAGAAGAATCAAGAGATATGAACGAAGGCCTCCATTTCCTATCAGAGAAATAAAAGTAGCTTTTTGTTTGCATCTTTGACTATGAACTTTTGTGTCTCCCAGTTTCATCATCCAAGATGACAATGAAATAAATTAACTTCAACATTTGCACCTAGCTTTTATGCAGTATAAAAGAAAAAACCGGCCTTTCAACGCTTTGCGTGGATGAAAGAAGTGTATTTTTTAAGTGAACAATGGACTGCACCAGACATAACTTGAAATCCTGTATGTTTATCCTCTGTGTAAACCTATGTTTGAAGTCAATTTAATAACATTTGAACTCTATAATTTGTTCATCAGTAAAGTTAATGCAATAAAATTGAAACTTACTTTTAAAAAATTCTAAGGATCTTTGGTGGTGCAATGGTTAAGCACTTGGCTGCTTACCAAAAGGTGGTGGTTCTTACCCACCTAGCAACTCAGCATGAGAAAGATCCAGTAATCTGCAACCATAAATGTTAGAGTCGAGGAAACACTGCTACTCGGCCACATAGGTGAGCTATGAGTTGAAATGGACTCAATAGCATGTAACAACAACAACGTAAACAATGCTACAGTAAATAGCATTATATGAATTTTCAGGTTTCTTAGTAGCAGGGATTCTGGATCAAATTCTATGAGCTTTTAAAAGTTTCTATCCCATGGCTATACATGGTAGAAGTGAATATTATCATTTTTAATCTTTGCCAGTTTCTTAGGGAACACCTGACATTCGTTGCTTTAATTGGCACTTCTTTGATTCATTGAGAGGTTGAGTTTTGAAAAATATTATTTACTGAGAATTACATTTTTATTTTGTGCGTTGCCTGTTTCCTCTGCCCAGTGTGTCCTTTGTAAAGTCTGCAATGATGTTTCCAGCAAAAATCTCTTACAAACATGTGTGAGAACCACTTACTTTAGCATGTAACTCTCCCCTTATTCCCACAGCTCAATAAAGCCAGGAAGTTTGTGGTTGTATTTTGATGGGTAGTTCTGTGGCTAAGGAATTGGGAGATGAGATTTCAGTCCTGGTACTCTGGCCACATGACCTCTGGGAGGTCTGCGCCTCCCAAGGTCCCTATTTCTTCATGTAACAGCTGAGAACTTTGACCTAGATGACCTAACAGATTGATTTTAGTGTTTCATTTCTGCCCTCAAAGCTCTAATTTGCAACAGTACCCTAGTAAAGTTAAATAGCCATCTAATATATTTCTCTTAAACATAAGTCCAGCTTCTATCCATGTCCCTATCACCAAAACCCCCTTTTCCAAAACAGGAGCTTTGTTGCTTCTGCTGCTGTGTGCTTATATCACAAACCACTTGTGTCGCCCTTTCTGGTACATAACGACCCTGTATCAGATTTCCAAGACTGTAAAGCTTCACAGGAGCAAAACGCGTCATCATTTTCGCTCACAGCGGCTGGTGGATTCGGACTGCTGACCTTGTGGTTTACAGTCCAACGTGTAATCCACTACACTGCTGGGGGTCCTCAACATGGGCTTACTTGTACTGTCACTCAATTGGCTTAATTGGTTTGATTCAGCAATGATTTTAGTTTATCTGTGCAGTGGGAGGTAGCTTTGCCAGAAAGGACAACTTAAATGGGAGAAAGTTGTTTTAAAGTGACTACAGGAAGGAGCTCTGGTAGCACAAATTGGGCTGCGAACCACAAGGTCAGCAGTTCGAAACTACCAGCTGCTCCGCTGGAGAAAGATGAGGCTTTCTGCTCCCGTAAAGACTTACAGCCTCGGAAACCCTGTTCAGGGTTGCTATGGATCGGAACCGATTTGATGGCACTTAACAACAACAGGAAACTGGACCTGCTCAGCATATGTTGCTTCTGGCATTGAGAACTCTCCTTAACAGGTGGCCATGAGTCCTTAAGGTACTACTCATCTGTTGAGTCAAGAGAACAGAGGGATCTGAAATCTGGTACGCCCGAGGTACTGCAAACCAGGTGCTTCCTCACCAGCTCTGTGAGACAGCTAGCTATTTATCACCTCCATCTGCGCATCAGGGGTCTGAGGACCAAAAGACGTAAATGACTTACCCAAACTCTAAATGTGGTATTTAAACTGCACTGCATATGAGACTTCTCTGTGTGACACAGTGGTTTGTGATCTAACCTAAAGATTGGTGGTTCAAAGCCATCCAACAGTTCCACAGAAGAAAAATCTGGCAGTCTTGTCATTGTTGTCAAGTGCCTTCAAATTGGTTCTAACTCATAAGGACCCTGTATAGAGTTTCCGAGGAGCAGTTGGTGAGTTTGAACCACCGGCCTTGGAAATCAACTGAGTTTTAGGTCCAGTGCTTATCCTATAGCACCACACTAGGATTCTATAAAGATTACAGCCCAGAAAACCCTAGGAAGCAGTCCTACACTATAACATATGGGATTGCCATAAGGTCTCATAGACATAAAGACAACAGGCTTGACCTGAGTTTTAAACGGCATTTCTATGTGGGCCTATCTGACTGCATGCTTGCTAGGTCTTGTGTACCTTTGGAGTCTTGCTGTGGCGCTGTGGGTTAATGCACTGGACTGCAAGGTCGGCTTGAACCACAAGGTCATCAGTTGTAGACCTTAGTGTTTCTAAAAGAGCTCTGGTGTCATAGTGGTTTCAGTTCAAATCCACCAGCTGCACCTATGGAGAAAAATGAGGCTGTCTGCTCCTGTAAAACTGTACAGTCTTGAAAATCCTAAAGAGCAGTGCTGGTGTACCCTATAGGGTCGCTGTGAGTCAGAATTGACCCTATGGCAGAGGATTTGGGTCTTGGTTAGTGCTTCTCACATGACAGTTGAGAATAAAAATAAGGCACGCCTCCAAATTAGATTCACATTTTATTTTAGGCTTCATTAAGTCACTCAGTGACTTTCAAATATTTTTGGCAATGACCCTACACTAAGAAGTATATTTTACATCTCAACTCAGTTTGTCACACATACCTACTTGTGTGTACGCATGCAGGCACACACATGTATATGTGTATTTACATACACAATGTAGTAATAACGCCTAAGTATGAGACACTCTTATATTTCCTACATTTTATATTCTCTTAAAAAAATACTCATCTCAATGCCCTAAACTAAATTATGACCCACCAATAGGAGTCTTGGTATGGTGCTGCAGGATAATGCGCTGGACAGCAAGATCTGTGTGAAGTGAAGGGTCGGCGGTTCAAACTTTCCAGCCGGTCCTCGAAAACCCTATACAGAGTCATTATGAATCAGAACTGATTCAATGGCACTTAACAGCAAATAGGTTATGACTTAAGTTTTAAGAAATAATATGTTACTTTTTTTTCTCCCTCTTCTTTCAGCATGGCTGCCCTGTAAAGCTGCACTCATTGATTACTGCAGCAGGGCCCTAAGCAAGGGGATGAGTAGCAGAAATCCAGACACTCCCCGTGTGGGACCGTGGCTGCCTGGAGGAAGGAGGACCTTTTCTTAATCTGACCAAGGTGCCCTTTGGATGGATGATGGCCTTGCTTCTTACTCCTATCTTCTTTCATAACTGACTTTTTAGCATTTCAGATTCACAGGGATCACTGCAGGAAGACCCACTGGCACTAAGTCAATCCTGACTCATAGCCACTCATAGGTTTCTGAGACTGTAAATCTTTACAGAAGCAAATATCCTCTTCTTTCTCCCACAGAGCGGCTGATGAGTTTGAACTGCCAACTTTGCAGTCCAGTGCCTAACCCACAGCACCACCAGGGCTCCTTACAGGGATCATTGTGCACACTGTCTAGTTGGTACTGACTCACAGCAACCCTGTATAGGGTTTCTCAGAGTGGCTGGGCGATTTTGATTATGGACCTTGTGGTTAAATCTAGTGTTTATCCTATAGTGCCACACCAGGGCTTTGTTGTTGTTGTTAAGTGTTGTAGAGTCAGGTTCTGACCCATAGTGACCCTGTATAGGGTTTCCGAGGAGCAGCTGGTGAGCTTGGGCTCTACATACATGTAAATTGGGGCTACTTTTCTTGTTTGGGCCTACTGGGGTCACTTGGAGCTGGAGCCACATTTCATTGTAGCCTCCTTCCCAAGCACACACACCATCTGTCTCCACTTGGGTGCTTCTGTCCTTCTGACCAGTGCAGAAACCTTAGATGCCAAGCACCACCAGGCTCTGACATAGACTGATGGCAGGGTACAGGAGGCACGGATCACAGCATGATATTCTTGCTGAGCATCGATGCATCCTTGATTCCTGATGAGCTTGTCATCGGGTGGAAAAGAAACGTGGGTGAAACATGGAGGTTATGAAATCAGACAGAAGCAGAACCTTGACAAAGAGGCCAAAGCTTCATTTGAATTAGGTTGGCTTCCTTGTTATGAGGGACTGAATTTGTAAACCAAATGATGTGGATGCGGTTCTTCTGCTGGTTAAAAACTTGTGGTTTGGGAAAGGATCTGGGCACCGGGCCATGTTTAATATCATCTTTCTAGCTTTAAAGCATGGATTCAGTATAGTACACTGTCAGGAACCAAGAATGGAGAGATGGGGTCTTTTCATCTCACTGTCTTGCTGTGTACTCTGGAACAAGCACTTCACCACAAGTAATTATCTTTGAAAATGAAGGGGCTAATTTATCTCCAAGGAATCCTGGTACTGCATTGGTTAAGTGCTAGATTGCAAACCTGTCTAGAGGCTCCTCAGGAAAAAGACATAGCAATATGCTTCTGCAAAGTTTACAGCCATGAAAACCCTATAGGTTAGGTTCTATTGAGTTGGTTCCAACTCATAGTGACCCTACACACACAGAACAAAACACTGCCCATTTCTGCGCC
>NW_006408583.1:6721000-6743780 GCF_000296735.1 Chrysochloris asiatica
AAGAAATAGGAAGTGTTAAAAATCCTTTCATCTTCTCAGGTTGCAAGAGTCGGTTTGAGGGCAAATGAAGACCCCAAGCTCCTGTTGTTGTTAAGTGCCATCCAGTAGGTTCTGACTCATAGCCCTACCTCAACTGTCTTTTCCAAAAGTCTCAATAAACCTGGCACAGCTCTCCAGGAATGTTGAAAGTGCTTGGGACAACTGTTTTGTTCTTTATATCCCACCTCCCATTTAGCATAGTGGTTAGGAGTTGGGCTGCTAACCTCAAGGTCAGCAGTTCAAAACTACCTGCTGTTCTGTGGGAGAAAGATGAGGCTTTCTCTCCTGTAAAGATTTGCAGCCTCAGGGTCACTTTGAGTCTGGACCGACTTCACAGCACACTACCGCCACCATCACCACCATCACCACCATGTAGAATGGCCATCCCCAAGTTGGAACTGTTGAAGGGATTTGCATCCATGTTAAGGAATCTGCTGCTAGGCTGTGCGGCTCCTAGTCTGGGAACCCCAAAGAGCTCCAAGGGATCCCATACTGTTTTTCAGATATATTTGGATCTAGAGTGATTTGGGACCTTGGGGCCAACCCAAAATCTTTTGAGTTGATCTTGAGCAAATACCTATCCCTTTGAAGCTAAGGAATGGAGAGATAATTTAGGAGTTGTTTGGAGTCCAGGACTTCCTGATTATGGAGAACCAAGGTAACCGGTTTCTGCTTGGATGTTGGACCCAGAATATTTGCGATCTATTTGGTGCATTGCCCTTCTTAATCTCCTCCTGATTCATCTCTGTCTTATTTAGACTTTCTGTCCTCAAATCCCTTTCCATCCTTCTTTTCCAGAACCCCTTTCACAGCAGTAGTTGGACCATACTCTCTCACTCCCAGATGCACACTGTATCCATTTTGCTGTCTGGCCCTTGGCACTGAGCACTGCACATTTGGTTGTGGGCCAGTCCTATACATATCCTCCCAGCACACCCCAACACATACATCTCTTCCCTCTCCAGGCCCTAGAAAATCTTTCATCCATTGTAAAAACAGCCTTTTCAATGTATGGAGCTACAGACAGTCCATAACAACAATACCAGTCCTGAGTTAACTCAATCATTGTCCGGCACATGCAGTAATTGCACTTGACTCGTGTACCCACTGAGACTAAAGAGAACTCAGCCATGTGGTCAGGCTTTGTGCTCCAGTGTTTTCCTAGGGACTCAGGAGACATCCTCCTTCTGGCTTCTAGCTTGCATCAGGTGCACCATCACCGGTAGCACAGGAGATGCGTTCTGTGACTCTGACACAGGAAGTTGATTTATTTCTGTGATGTTCAGATGTGCCGGGCTGCTCTTTTGAGGCATACTATGAAAGGCCATTACACATCTACTGGTTTCTGCTGCTTTTTTGCTTTTTAAGTTCAGTTACGGGGACAGCCACAAATAGCTCTGACCTTGAAAGTCAAGATGAAGGTGACATGCAAGAAGCAGTTTAGGAAACATATGTTTTGGCATGTTAATGCTCCACGAACTACACACACACTTAAGGAAAATAAATAGAACAGGACAAGATAGTGTTATGCGTTAGAAGGAGCATTTAAAATGCCCTGGGAAATGGCACCACATGCTTCACTGGTGGATAATCATAAGCTCAAATTAATCCAACTCTGTCTCCACTTCACTGGATGGCTCTGGGAGACAAAAACACTAAATAAGTGTACTGCCGGTGACTTTCATATTCATTGCAAAATCACCTTGGACAGACATCGCCTCTGCATCAACTTCCTTCCTCTCAACAGCCCCAATACATACTTTTGGTTATTTATGATTCTTTTTTTTTTTTTTTTTTAACAAAATAGAGTTTAGTGTACCATACCATTGTTTCCAGGAGCCCTAGTGGCACAGTGGTTAAGTGCTCAGTCATTAACTGAAAGGTTAGCAGTTTGAACTCACCAACCACTACAGCGGAGCAAGATGGGACAGGCTCATTCCATACAGATTTGCAGCTTTGGAAGCCCTATGTAGTTGTTCTGTTCTGTCCTGTAAGGTAGTTATGCATCAGAATTGTCTAGACAGCAATAGATTTTGTTATTGTTTGGGTTAACCACCATCCTTCTTGTCAATGTGCATCATAGGATGAAACTTCTGTGACTGAAAAGTATGTTTAAAAAATACTATCAACATTGTTGTTGTTGTTGTTAAGTGATGTCAAGTTGGTTGTGACTCATGGTGACCCTGTATTGGATTTCTGAGGAGCAGCTGGTTGATTTGAACCACCGACCTTGTTGTTGGCAGTCCAGTGCTGATCTTACAGCGCCATGCCAGGAGTCCATTGTCAGCATATGGCCATTTATTAAAATTCTTAAAGCCCTAGAGTAGGATGATAGAGGTTAAAAGGTTATTATTTCTTTTACCAGCTTTAAAACATAGTAAGAAGTGTGTCGTGATATGCTTAGAGCTGCTCTTCTCTTTTTAACTTAAGTAGTGCAGGGAAATAAGTGTTGGTGTAAGAATGTCATGTTTTTGTCTAAGTGTTTGTCTAAGACTCATTGGATGGCCAGTGGTTAAGTTTCCGTTTCTATATAGTAATTTAAATATATTTTTATATTCCTCTTGCCTCATTAAATGCTCCAAAGTTTTGTGTGCTATGTATGCAGTTATCTACCCCCAGTTTCTACACCAAGAAATAGGAGCAGATGGTCTTCCCCTTGTCTCGTGGGTAGTGTGACAATTAATGAGGTAAGAGGACATATCGCTGTCAGAGCCCATGTTAGAATGAAACTGCAGACATGAAGAGACAGTGGCAAATGCTGAGTGACAATAGTAGGAAACAGGACTCAAATGATTTCAAGTACATTTTCATTGTCGGCCTCCAATAAAGTATCTTTGTAGGAAAAATTATTCCAATGTGAATATTCTGAAGAATGTTCATTTCATAATCTTGAGCATCTAATAAATCATTTCTGGAAAACTACCTTTGTTTATTAAGTTAATCCCATAAATGTCCATTTATCCAGTAGTCCTTTGTCAACATGTCCAGAACAGAACCAAAATCCAAAGCCAATAAGATGTTTGAGCTGCCAAATAGATGCCAGAAGATCAATGTCCTAAACATCTTCCACTTCACCAGACAAATCCGTTATTAGACTTTGTTTACTTCTGTCATATACAGAATTCAAATAAATTAGGCTGCCTGATTTCCCAGCTCACAAAAAAGCAGCAAATGTGGCCAAGGATGTGGGGAGGACGTTGAGACAGGCAGACCCTCTAGGAGCATACTGAGGGCCAGGTTGCTAGTGGTCCCTTCAGTGACTTTAAGCAGATGTGCCTTCTCTGAGCAGACCAATTAGAGCAGGCCCTCCCCTGGGAGGGTAGGCAGGCCTGTGAGTGCAGGACTTGATAAGCAGAATGCTTCTTTATGCAAAGAGAAAGGTGCCCTCTTCTTTAGACGGACAGATACAGAGTACACCAGGACTCAGGGTTCACCATGTGGAGCACAGGCTCTGTTACCCACCCAACCATATCCCTTTGGGCAGTGCACAAATGCACAACCATTTGTGGCAGCCCTGCTGATTGCATCCCTAAGACAGCTGATGGCAAGAAAAATCCAAATCACTGGAAGAACGCACAAAAGCATTACCTGTTTGTTGTTGTTGTTGCTAAGTGCTGTTGAGTCGATTCCGACCCATAGTGACCCTGTATAGTGTTTCCTAGGAACAGCTGGTGAGCTTGAACCACCGACCTTGCAGTTCAAATGGTTTTGAAGTCTGGCTCATTAACCCACAGTGCCACACCAGGACTCCATGGTGGTTATATGCCATGGAGTCGGTTCCGACTCATAGCGACCCTGTAGGGTTTCCAAGGCTGTAAATCTTTACGGGAGCAGAAAGTCTCATCTTTCTCCCACGCAACAGCTGGTAGTTTTGAACTGCTGATCTTGAGGTTCACAGCCGGGTTTGTAACCACTACGCTACCAGAGCTCCTAAAAAGGAGCTCGCATGTCCTCAGGTGCCATGAGAAAGTGAAAGACTTTGTTCTGACCCTACATTTACTGACCCCTAAAAAGGAGCGCTGGTAGCGTAGTGGTTACAAATCGGGCTGCGAACCGGGAGGTCAGCAGTTCGAAACTACCAGCTGCTCCACGGGAGAAAGATGAGGCGATCTGCTCCCTTAAAGATGTACAGCCTCAGAAACCCTATTCAGGGTCGCTATGGGTCGAAACCGACCCGACGGCACTTAACAACAACAACAACAACAACGCTACCAGAGCTCCTTTTTAGGGGTCAGTAAATGTAGGGTCAGAACAAAGTCTTTCACTTTCTCATGGCACCTGAGGACATGCGAGTGATCTGGTAATTAATGTGAATAATGCCCACAGGGACATTGAAAACACCTGAGTCATTGTTCACTGGGTCCTGTGTAAGACACAGTGGAACTGCTGAGACAGACTCTAGGGATGAGGGTAAAAACAGATGGACTCACATGTTAAGACACTGGAGACCTGACCCAGGTGGGCAATGCTGGCCAGGAACACAGAAGTGACCAAATTCTGGATAGAACTCAAAGATAGAGCCAACAGCATTTGCTGATGGATTAGATGCAGTGTGAAAAATAAAGATAAAAATAAAGGGTGATGCCAAGATTTTTGGCCTGAATAACTGAAAGAATGAAATTTTTAATAAGATGAAGAAGACTTCAGGAGGAGCAGACTTCAAGTTGAAAGATATGTTAATTTTTAGCTTTGTGCACGTTAGCTGCCAATTGAACTTCTACATGGAGATGTTGAGGAGGCTTTTTAAATTTTTTTTAATCTAAGGTACACATACCTCATTGGTGTTATTGTTCTTCTGTATGTATACTCTTTAGATGAAAACTGAGCCACAGACAGGGGAGAGTTCAGTTCCAGACTTGAAGGGTGACTAAGGGCCATAATCTCAACATTCCACAAGTCTCTATCTGACCAGTAAACCTGTTTCTTACATGATTTTGAGTTTCGTTCCACCTTTTTTCCCCCAAAATATCTAGGACCTTCTAACTTTTAGAAAAGTTGATCCTAATAGCTGGGCACCATCTAGTTCATCTGGTCTCAGGATCCTGGAGACTGATGTCCATGTGGTCCATTAGCTTATTGGTAGGCCCAAACTGGTTAACAGCCTACTGCTTAACCTACTGCACCACCAAAGCTCCCTTTTCTTGTATTTAACCCCAAGCTTACTGCCATAGACTCAATCTGTCTATATAGGACAGAGTATAATTGCTCCATAGGGTTTCCAAGGCTGTAAATCTTTATGGAAGTAGATTTTCTCTGGTGGTGTGGCTAGTGGGTTGATAGTCAGTGCTTAACCATACTTCCACTAAGGCTCCTTCTTCTTGCACTAATTCACTGTTAATCAAGTCAATTCTGACTCATATTCACCATGTATAGGGTATCTGAGCCTTTAAATCTTTTCTCCTGCTGAGTAACTGATGGGTTTGAACTTCTGACCTGTGGTTAGCAGTCCAGTGCTTACCCTACAATGCCACCTGGACTCCTTTCTTACACTAAAGTAAGGCTAAATATGTTCTGATTTACCTACAAATTAGACTTAAAGACACACTTAGGCATGTACTTCTTTCATAACCTGGCTATATATATATATATATATATATATCAAGTCACCTTGGAGTGCACGTAGGTAGAGCAGAGGCGTGGCTGAAGTTCTGATTCCTGGTGTTCACCAGCATTGAAAAGTGACAGAGATGTAAAGGAGCCAGCAAAGAGCTTGAGAAGTGGCTACTACTGAGAAAGGAGGAAACATGGAGAATGACAAAGTCTGATGAAAAAAGTGTTTTGAATAAAAGGAGTTATTGTGTCAAATGATGGCCAAAGGGAAGGACACAGAATTCTACAATGGAGATGCCATTGATGACTTGACAAGAGAGCTTTGGTGGCATAATGGGGTGAAACCCTGGGAGAAGTGAACTAAAAAAATGGAAGAATAGGAATTTGAATATATTTGTAAAGAGTAGCAAGTAGATTAGAAACTAGAGGAAGATGTAGAGTTAAAGTGGGGGAAATAATCGTGTATTATAGGGTGATGGGACTGATGCAAGAGAGAGGGAAGATTTGATGGTGAGCTATGAGAGGTTGGCTGCTGTAGTGGACTCCTGTGCATGGAAGAGCTTAGATCTGGGTATTGTTGTTGTTAAGTGCCGTCGAGTCAGTTCCAATCCATTTCAACCCTGTATAGGGTCTCTGAGGACTGACTGGTGAGTTCAAATTGCCAACCTTGTGGTTCAAACTGACCTTGTGGTCCAGTGCATTATCCCACAGTGCCATACCAGGTCTGGATGGGCCCACAGTACTGGTGTAAGCAGAGTAATTGTGCTGCAGATAATGAATGAATATGGTGGTAGGACTTGTAAAAGTTCTCTTTTTCTATCTGCTTTCTTATAAAAATCAGAAGCAACAGACTCCAAAATTTGATTGGAAAAAAAAAAAAAGCTTTGATGAGTAATATAGATCATCTGTTGATCACACTAACGATGTTTATCAAAACAAAATTATATGACTGAGGTTGAATTACAACGATCTGTACTACTTGGGAAGCCAAGAAGTAGAAGGATAAGCATTATTTCATCTTTTTTTTTTTTTTAAAGAAGCCTACATTTTAGTTTTTTAACATCGGGATCTAGCTGGGGTTTTGCATGCTGTGTGATGGACCTAAATGATGGCTTGCTTGCTGACTCGGTAGTCCAAGTCATACCAATGTGTGGCTTATGGTAGAAGCAGAGAAGTTGTGAACTATGTCTCATGTGACATGGGTTTATTTTGTTCCCTCATGAATTCCTGGCTAAAATGCCTGGCTAAAAATAGGTGCACAATCAATAATTATTGAATGAATGATTGACATCATGCCAAGGGCAACTGAAGTATTTGTCATTGAAAAGGGGAAAGTTAGCAATTATTTTAAGTACTCTGTTTCTACATTTTCCAATTTTCACCATTCAAGTCAGCAAGTCCCTGTAATGGCATCACCGCCCTTTTCCTTCAAAGTCTTTGTTCTTGTGAACAGCATGGGCAATGCTGCTTATAGTTCTGGCTTGATGGGATCCTCTCAGAGGTTTCCATAAATTCACGTCGCATTTGAAAAGCTGGTTGAATCTCTGTGCAGATTAAGAATCTGCTCCCTTCTCTGGTCCAGTCTCATTACTCGATGGTTATGGAGACCATAGACTTTAATGGGTAAAATGCCTGCCACCATCTGTTGGTGAGTTGGACACCTACACTGAGAAATCAGATATGATTGTGGAAAGTCAAAACAAGGTCCTCTGGTATTTAAGCTAAGCCAACTTGCTACCATATGGCAGGCATAGTATGACTCAGGAGCTAAATAGGAGCATTCTGCTTTGTAGTAGAGGTCTAGCTGCTTATCTGTGGTTGTCTCTCCTCTGATCTTTGAAAACAGTAGAGTCACAAAGTAAGCTAGTTGTACTTTATTTCCTTTTGCTTGGCAAGATGTGTATCCTCACATAAATCAATAGACTGCAAGCTGATTGCTGTGCAATCTTGACGCAAAATAGCTACGCAAGCACTTCTTGCAGTCTATCCCAGAAGCCTCTGTGGAAAGATGCACTGCAGCGTGGGGTATGTGTACTGAGTCAAGGAAAACAGATGTCTTTACCTTATTAGATCAGGAGGATATATTTTAGCTCCAACAGGAATTATTGGCAGATACCAGTAATAAGTAGACAGTGAAATAACTTTCTTTATTGAGATGTTGGGTTTTGGTGCTCTTTAAGGGAAATCGCTACCCTTATTAAAAACGAACCAAAGCTAACGAGGTTCTCTTCTCCTCCTTGGATCCTTTCGCTTGCTTCACTCTGACCCCATTAACTGACCTTGAAGATGTACTCTATGGTCCATTCTGGTTCTCAGGACCAGCAGAAGGAAACCATAATCCCTTTTAGTAAGTAGAATTTATTTTCCAAATAATGTTTTAAGGGGATTATTTGTTTATAATTAAAATTCTAATAGAGAGAAAAGCAAAGAAAGGGCTAAATTCCATATGGAATAGTATCAATTACAAAGTACAATACAACTTTCTGACCCCACAAATTGGATATGATGGCTGTTCCTCCCTCCTCTCCCTATTCTCTTTCATGTGAACAAGCAAAGAATGATGAGATGGGCAATGAGGTTGAGGAGTCTGCCCTGTGTTTGGCAGGTCATATGTTATTTTGTCTTATACTCCATAAAATAGTTCTTCCTGTTTGACAAGGAAATTATCCTAACAAAGTCACAGTGCTGAATAGTGGTTTTCTGTTGGTATAGCTGTACTCATTGTCATTGAGTTGTATGTGATGTTTAAGAGACAGGGAAATCCCATTGGCTTACTAGGGTTTATGGGAGGTGTGATGCTGTGGGTTCATGTGCTGAACTGCAAGATCCATTTGAACTGCCAGGTTGGCAGTTCAAGCTCACCAGTCGCTCCTCAGAAACACTATACAGAGCTGCTATGAGTCAGGACCAACTCAACAGCACTTAACATCAATTCCAAGTCTATTTGACTTGGCCGTTTCCCCAAGCCTTTCTTTTTTAACTATCAAGGGGGCTTATTTCTGTTTTATAATTGTTTGATACTAGATAAAAAAAATAAGCTTCTAGAATTTTAGGAGAGCATTATTGAAAGAAAAGAGAAATTATAGAAATGTCTTTAGAACTTGCTCCTCTTTTCTTTGCAACTAAATATATGACTCAGTGATATTTTCTTATTCTTGATCATATTTTTTATATAGTCGTGTATTAAAATTCTAAAATTTATCAAATATACAGAGAGATCAATACACAACAGATCTCATACTTGACTCTTGGGGTACAAAGATAAATGAGACTTAGCCTTGTCTTCCAGGGACCTATATTTCCATTATATCTGCTTAGTTGTTTCAATTATGAGCTGGCAAATGGAATAATTGACTCCAGAATTTTAAGTGGGCTTTCTGTTTTGAAGAGACAGCAGTCGAAGCCTGGGTCATAGATTCCAAGCACTAATTTTATCTTTCCCTGCTGCTACCCTCCACTATCCGAATCTTCCCTGGCCTTGAACATTTTCCAGAAAGACCACAGATAAATGGTATTTTCCTGAGTGGAGTGAACAGACTAAAGTCAAGACCTCTTTAAAAGAAACTAGTCTGAAATGAAATCGGCTAGAATCTGGAGCCAGAGTGATCTAGAACTCTGATGATGTTCAGTGCCTTCCAAGAGCAAGTTGTTATTGTTAACTCCCTTTGATTCAGTTCCAGCTCACAGCCACCCAGTATAGGGGTTCCGCGAACAGTCTGGTGAGTTTGAACAGGGGAGCAGTCACGACTGCTGAAGCAGAGAACACAGTTCTGATTTAGGAAAACTGAATTAATCCATGGGTACTGCTTTAAACCTCGAAGTGTGTGCTAATTTATTGCAGAAGCAATAGAAAATAAATACATCCATGTTAGCAACCTTACGTAAAAAGCATCTACAATGTTGGTGTCTCAATAGCTACGCTTTGAGTATTTTCAGAGTTGTTGCTGTTGTCAAGTGGCATCGTGTCAGTTCCGACTTATAGCAACCCTGTATAGGGTTTCTGAGGAGCAGCTGGTGAGCTTAAACTGCCAACCTTGAGGTTAAAACCGACTTTGCAGTCCAGCGCATTAACCCACAGAGTATTTAAGTATTAAGTCACAGAGTATTTAAGCCCATACTTCTCTCCTTAAAGTCCCATTGGAACTTCTTTCTTTATCTCTGTTTCTAAACTTTAAAAACAAACAAAGAAAACCTCTGCAGAAGGACACATCCATTTGTTTATGCATCCATTTATCAAATATCGATGAACTGTCAACTGTGTGTGTGGTGTGTGGTGCTCAGTTGGGCATTCGGAGACTAACCCTAACCAAGGCATAGTCATGCACATCAAGAGCTCACTGATAAGAAAGCAGATCACTGCATAACGGCTGCTCAAGTCTAAAGGTTGTCATACTGGGCACTTAAATCTGGTATCATTTACCTGGTAGATTTGCCATCATCAGGGGTCTGAGCATCACACTTAGGAACTTCATAAACCTGATTGCATGGCACACAGGATTTGACTCTCAGGGGTGAGCTTGTATTAACCACAGTCATGACAACAAATATATATTAATACAAATCCAATTGTAGCTCATTAAATACAATGAGAACAACAGTTCTCAAAATGAATGGAAAATTGGAATCTGTAAATCAGTGCCTTATCCCATTGTAGGAACATACATAGAGAGTCAAATGATGATAATCAGAGTGAGAATCTATTAGTTTAAAATAAGGTATAAAGCTGTCAAGTTTCTCGATCTGATGAGCTCATTGGCTCTGTGTAGATAACAAAATGGGAAGCCAGGTTGTGCCATTCTGATGGACTCAGAGTGTTGCTTGACAAGAATAGCTGGACAAACTCTTCCCCGCAGCAGGATGACCTTCCTAAGGAAAGAGGGACAAGTGCCCAGCCAAGATTTCCTCTACCCTTGAGAGCAATCAACAAGCTTGGCCAGCTCACCCCATTGCTGTATTTCCTCTTTGCTATATTTCCCTGATAGCCTGTTCACACTGTCCTTCCATAAGAGTACAATGTAGACAATTATGTTTTCACTTACTGAAGTCCAGCAGGCAGCATGTAGAGAGAGACATGGTCCACAAGGCTTTTCTCACTCCTGACATTGATTGTGAAATAGAGGGACAGTCCACAAAGCTACCTTACTGCTGACACTAATTACAGGCTCACAGGTCCCTAAAGCTCGGTATTTCACTAGAAGGACACACAGAACTCACTAAGAGTCATTCTCCTCTCAGTTATGGTTTATTACAGCTAAAAGTTATGGATAATGTTAGCATAGGGAAGAACCTTTGAAGTTGCTGAATGCAAAGCTTCCAGTAGTCTCTCCCTCTGAAGTCAGGGCATCATTACTGTCTTGGAACCAATCTGTGACAGAACACTAGGAATTTTGCCAACCAAGGAAGCTCACCCAAGAGCCTAATTGGGGTATAATCATGCAAACCTGGTTGGCTGTCTGTGTGACTTGACTGACTTCAGTCTCCAGTCCTGTAGTAGAAGCTGATCCCATATAACCCCAAACCCAGTAAATAGCACTCTTATGATCTGGCTTGGACTAAGGTCTCCAGGTAAACAAAAGCACTCCTATCAGGCATCACATTACAAGGACTCAGTGATCACCTCTCTTCAGTCAAGGTTAAACTCTTTACAACAAAAATCACTTTCCAGTTGTCCTTTCTTAAGGTTACTCCTGAGGCACCTTGATTGAAATTTGGGATTTTCCTATATTCTGTACATGACAAAAAGAGGATTAGTCAATGCAATGTGGAAGTACTGTAATAGAAGTGTCCACAGGGTCATATGGGAATACAGGGCAGGAAATGAACTAACCTGTATTGGATTCCAACTAAGGACCAAGTACTGTGGCAAACAGTCTACATGTATTATATCCTCTAATCCTCCTAATAACCTCATGAGATAGGAACCAATGATTAAGGAATTCACAAATCAAGAAAGAGCCAGGGCAAGGATTTAAACCCAGGCCATCCGAGCCCGGATTTTACGTTCTTAACTGATGTGCTCTGCCGCCTCTCTTGTCTTTTAGTCCCTCACATCCTATCTGAAAGGTGGAGAGGCATGTCAGCTTGGGTTCGATTGCCAAAAAAAAATCAAAACAGAAAGCACTCTATTATTTTAAAAAGAGAGGGGTATTTAATATAGGAACTGGGTGCTTACAGGATCATTAGAAGGGATGAAGGAGCAGGTTGGGTCTCCAGGAATGATGCCCAGAACCGCAGTGTCAAATCAGCCTCTTGAGGAGCCATGGCTTCTGCCTCAGTCAGGATGAGGAATCAGAAACAAACCAACAGTGTCCTGACCATCAATACTTTTGTTCCTGATCACTAAAGAACACAGGTTCAAAGTAAAAACAAAGCAAAAATCACCCCATGATTGCCAGGACAGAGTGCGGAAGTAGCAGAGTACCTTTCCCCTCCCTTTCAACTTCTTAATCTAGCTTGGTTTGATCTGATGAACTAAATCTAATAACATCCTCAACTGTAGCTGCCAAGGAATCTAGAAAACAACCTCTTTGGTTCAGGAAGACACACTAGAAAGAAGATGGAATGGCCGCTGAGGAAAATTCAGAGGGTCAGATGCTGATGTGTCCAAGATCACACTGAGATTCGAGCTGGCCAGACTCTCATCAGATTTGTCACACTCCAAAACCTGTGATCTTCCTTCCACTCAGCCTAGTTGGGGAAAGAAAAGGTGGGTCTTAAGGAGTCTTGGTGTGGTGTTGCAGATTAATGTGTTGGACTGCAATGTTGGCTTAAACCCCAAAGTTAGCGGTTTAAGCTCACCAGCCACTCCACGGAAAACCTTTTCAGGATCACTATGAGTCAGAACCAACTCTATGGCGCTGAACAACAACAACAAAGAGGAGTGGGTATGATCCTGAGAAGGCACTCTGATCACTGAGTATGCATGGCCCCCTAAACAATCCAGTGGCTTACCTTGGTTGCAGCTGAGTAGTGAGCTTCTGATCCCCATAATACAGTTCAAAGTCTTAATGTTTGGGGAATGATGGAGAGCTCTTAATTGTTTTCCTCATTTTTTGGTTTTAGTGTAGCCTTTTTGTACGCATATTCAGATATTAGTTGCAGTTAGTCGTTTATATGACATATATCTTTTCAGCTAGCAAGTTTGCTTGGCTGTCTTGAAGAAGTTCACTTGTTAACAAAGATGGGAGGAGATGCTGACAGACACTGATTGGTAGAGTTGGGCGGGGATCTTGATGAGTATCTGTTGTTGTTGTTGTTAAGTGCCGTCGAGTTGGTTCCAACCCATAGCTGTCCCTTAATTAGACAGAGAGAAATCTGGGGAAACTGAGTTCTCCCCATGTAACCCACATTCAGATGACAAAGAACTTTCTTCTGACCCCAGGTTCGAAGGTCTTCCTAGCACATACTCTTTTTTCCCTAAGTTTTTATTGGGAGTTTGTGAGTGGAGTAGAAGTTTACAGGGCAGATTATCAGCTTTACATGCAATAAATCAGATTTTGTTTCCTCACAGTGATTACAATCACTTCAGTGTACCATCAACAGTATTTACCTTTATTCGTTTTTGTTTTTTTTCTTGATGTACACATACAAAACAGAAAATGTATATTTGTTTAAATGTCCAAAAGGCACACTTAGCTAACCAGCTTTCTGCCTACTTTGTCTATGCCATTGCCACTGCCGCTGTTTCTGCTGTTCTGCTTGGGATCCCACACTCCACTCCTTCTCTTCCATCTTGCTGGTCCTGGGGTCCTCTGTTCCTGAAATCGTCTGCATTTACAGTTGTGATGATCACAATTAGTCATTATAACAATTACACATTAGTGAATCAAAACAATCTTATCCCTGTCATCTCCCTCTGCCTTTTACCTGATCCATCTGAAAAAGAGGAAAACTACTTAGTGGGGAGTCTACCTTACTTCCCTCCTTCTGAAACTAAGCACATGCCTAAAAACTTGTAAGGCAGCCACTTTGTGCCTTTATAGCCCCCATTTTTGATAATCAATGTCTAAGTTGCCCATCCCTATCAACCCAGTGTATTGAATGGGCAAGCTTGACTCTTGATATGAAGAATCCTTTCATTTCAGTTGGAATTTTGAGCAAGTACAGCCATAAGCAAAGGTCCAGTTCATCAAATTGTAGCAATTTATGCTTGCTCCCTGTATGAAACTTCTTTATCTTCATCTGATCGAGTTCTGGTCAGCCATCCATCCAAGCTAGGTCAAATGAGTACTATCTGCAAGTCTGGGAGTTCTTACTAGCATGCACTTTTGATGGTGCTATCGTTTTGAAAGAAGAACTTATTTTCAAGAGATGGCTGAGTAGGCATACATTGTGCTTAGGAGGAAAAAATTAGAAAATGCTGAAGCAAGGCACATTAAAGGATTCTTGAAACTTGGAGCAACTGACATTACTATTCAAAGCAATGTAACTTAATTCATTTCTTATAAAACAGAAGTGGATAAATATAGCATTATAGGAAGAAGATAGCTTAAAAATAAAGATTGGTTTATGCTAGTCTAACTGGTAAGCACCAAGTTATATAGGAAATGGACAAACTCTTTGGGGATACTAATAGTTCAGCATCATTAAGTTTGTTTGTTTTTTTTTTCCAAATTCTTAGCTGTGTTTGACAGCACTTAGAACTCTCCAGAATAAGAACCATCTCTTTTCTTAAAAGCTTATTGATTGTCAACACAGATAAAATTCAGGGTTTCAAAAATACTGGGACTTGGAATCTGAGAAATACTATGAGCTGCCCTTGTGGGACACCAGTTGAGTTGAGCATTGAGGTTAGATGAGAAAGGATTCAGCTGCCTGTCCCTGTCCTCTCTGCCAGCTGAGTCAGGGGAGCTTTTTATGTCGTCAGAGAAGACTCTTCTTCATCCAGCTAGGATGTTCAAAGAGCAGCTGAGGATATAAAAAGTGAATCTAGGTTTAAAGCTTGCTCTTGGCACCTGAAGGATCAGGGGATGCCTATGACTTAGCAGCTTTTCTGGCATTTTCTCTTTTTCTTGTGTTTGATATTTGTCCTCGTTTTTAATCTGCTAATATGTTGAGAGAGCTCTGAGTGTATTATAGCACTTAGAAGCCTGAATTCTGATGACAGACTGCCTCGGTTCAAAACCTGACTTGACCTTTATCTGTATGACTTTGGGGAAATGTATTTCTTTGTGTCTTAGTTTTCTCATCTGTATATTGGTCACACTAATAGTACCTACTTCATAGTGTTGTTGTGAGGATTAAATAAATTAATCACACACACATACACTGTAAGTGTTAGTTATTCTTTTGAGTAGGTGGAATCTTCATGTGTTCCTCTCCACAACAGTGTGAAGTACATTTCTATGAATATTATTTTACATAGGAGGAAACTGAGGCTCAGTGAATGTAAGCAGTTTGACTAAAGTGACAGAAGCCATAAGGCAGTTGAGCCAGGATCCAAGTCTCCAGGATTGCATTTCTGCTCAGCCTGTGTGAACGACATTGTCATTTGTCATGTGATCACTCGAAAAGATTTAACCCATGAAGAGGAATCATACTCTTATTTACAACCATAGGAAATCTTGGTCTTTTCTCATTGGGATTCAGCTACGATCCCTCCAGTTCAGGATCAGCATTCATCTCTCAATGCTTTATGAACTCCGGCTGGGGTCACTTGTTTCGGTTCTACTAATACTGACACAGTAATTTACCTTTCCTCTATCTTTCATGGACTCTGGTGTGGTGCTACAGGATCAGCACTAGACTGCAAGCCATAAGGTCAGCAGTTAGAGCCCACCAACTGCTTCATGGGAGAAAGATGAGGCTTTCTGCTCCTGCAAAGATTTAAAGCTTCAGAAACCCTATACAGGATCAACTGTATGAGTTAGAACCAACTCAACAGCACTTAGCAACAACAACAATATCTTTTATAAGGAGCCCTGGTAGTGCAACTGTTAAGCACTCAGCTACTGAAGTACTAGATTCGAACTGACCCTATATCTCTGTGGGACAAAGAACTGGCAATCTGTTCCCATCAAGAAAAGCCTATGGGGTGATTCTACTCCATAACCCATGGGGTGGCTATGAGTTAGAACCAACATCACAGCACCTAAAATCACAATGGGTCTTCCTTCCTAGTCCCATCCTGGATCAAGGGCTCATTCTTTCTGTACCTACTTTTTCTATTTTCTATTCCTTCTCATTTCTTCCCTGACGAGAGCTGGTGCAGGTACCACTTAACCAAGTACATGTCAGATGCTCATCAAGTGAACATTTTTAAGGTCATATTCTGTTATTTGACAACTTTTTGCCCACATGGAAAGTGGTTACTGCATGACATTCTAATCTGGGTAGGGAGTGACATCTTTGCAGGGAAGCAGCTGGTACACAGAGGGAGCAAGATTGCATGGTCTGTGGAGAAGATGAAACAGAACCATAGTGTATGTGTTGAGAAGTGCCTTATTCTGCCAGAGCCTCCCTTGATTGCCTGGTAGAGTGCATTCCCAGGTTGCAAAGGTGACTTGTCACCACCATTCCTACACACCTGACATTCAGGTTATACACATGCTACCTGAAGGATGGCAGTAGGATTCTGCCTGGACCGGACACTCTGCTCATTGGCTTGATGGAGACTTAGGACCATGACCACAGAACTTTGGGGTGCTTGACTACAACTATCTGGGTCATTTTTATTTCCATGAAAGTTCTCTGCCTCCTCTCTTCTCCCTCTACTCCCAACATTGGTTGAAGTGTCTTAGGTTGGCACAAGTAAATCAGCGGATCTCAACTCTGGTTGTTCATCACAACCACCCAGGAAGTCGTTAATAATATCCCATGTGTCTCCATCCCCACTGAAGATCCCAACACAATGGTTCATGAACCAGTTTTCCAGATGCTCCTATTTTGCAACTAAGTTGATAACCACTGGTTTATGGCCTATAAATCCTTTACATCATTGCCTCAGTTTTTCTTTTATCAAATGCGGATAATAATGATACTAACCTCAGAGGGGTGTTGTCATTATTAGATGAGTTAAACTTTAGAAAGGGATTAGAAAATTACCCAACACATAAGCACTCGGCCAGTATTAGCCATAATAATTATTAATACCATCATTATTACAGTCCATGCTTTTGTGAAGTACTAAGATTCAAAGATAAGCAAAGCATAGTCCCTGCCCCCAGGCTTGTAACCCTATTGTTGTTAGGTGCAATCAAGTCAGTTCCAACTCATACCAACACTGTGTACAAAAGAACGAACCACTGTCCTTCACTGTCCTCACAATTATTATTACATTTGAGCTCATTGCTGCTGCCACTGTGTCAATCCATCTGTTTGGGGGTGGGGGGGGTCTTCCTCTTTTTTGATGCCCCTCCACTTTATCAAACATGATGTCATTCTCCAGGGACTAGTCCCTCCTGTTAATACATCCAAGGTATGAGAGATGAAGTTTTGCCCTTCTGGCTTCGAAGGAGCATTCTAGTTGCGTTTTTTCCAAGACAGATTGGTTTGTTTTTCTGGCAGCCCATGGCACTTTTTATATTCTTCTCCAACACCATAATTCAAATGCATCAATTCTTCAAGGTCTTCTTATTCATTGTCCATCTTTCACATGCATATGAGATTAATAAAAATACCATGGCTTGGGTCAGGCACACCTTAGTCAAGTGTTACTTGAGGAATCCTCTAATAAGCCTACTCCTTTATTCACTGTAGGGTTAGTTTCTTACTGTGTACCCCATAACACCATGTCCTTACTTACATGTTGTTGTTGTTAAGTGCCATGGAGTCAGTTCCAACTCCTAATCACCCTGTATAGGGTTTCCGAGGAGTGGCTGGTGGGTTTGAACTGCTGGCCTTGGGGTTAGCAGTCCAGTTCTTATCTTACATCAACACAACGAACATATTTAGTACAAATTAGCAAATTTCATAGTATAAGTGTGGTGCCAACCACAAGGTTAGTGATTCCAATCTATCTGTTGTTCCTTCGAAACCTGTACAGGGTTGCTATGAGTTGGAATCAACTCAACAGCACTTAACAACTGACTGGAAGGTTCTTAACCACATCAAGTAAGTACACAGTGCTCAAGGACACAGACTAGAAAACAACTAACCCTTCAGTGAAGAAAGAAGCAGGCTTACTAGAAGATTGCTCAAATAATCCTTGAGCAGGGTCTTGAAGGATAAGTTTACATGATAAAAACGAGGTAGGCAGAGGACATTACAGGTAAGGAAAGTCTGATCAAAGTCATCTTGTCATGAGAGTGCATCCGATGGCAGGAAATCAGGTGGCTGGTAGTTTAGCACCATCTGTTGTTGAGGGAAAGTGATGATGGAGAGGCTGGAAATCAAGACAAGTGCCAAACCTTGAAGAGCCAGTGAACCTGCCTGAAGGCAATTTGATTTTATCCTATCATTGTGAAAGGCCACATAGGTTTTAAAGAAATGGTCATTCTCAAAATTGCATCTTATAAAGAGATCTCATATAGCAACGTGGAAAATGGATTGGAAGAGGGAGTGGCTGGAGGAAGGCACTCACTGGAGACTTTCTTGCTGCTGTTGAGGTGAGAGATGATGAAATATGAACTAAGGGAGTGGCAGGATGTCTGGGTTTGAGACAGAAAACAGATCACTGTACCTCAGTGTTCCTTGCCGCACTAGTCACAATATCCAAAAAGTGGAAATGTTTACATGCCCGTTGACATATGAATGGATAAGCAAAACGTAGCACATACACACATACTCAGTCATGAAGACAAATGAAGTTCTGAAACATGCTACAACATGATGGACCTTGAAAACATTATGCTGAGTAAAATAATTCAATCACGAAAGGGTGAATATTGTATAAGGAAATACACATGAGATACGTTGTTGTTGTTGTTGTTATTGTTAAGTGCTGTCGAGTTGGTTCTGACTCATATAGTGACCCTGTGTATGTTTTCTGAGGAGTGGCTGGTGGGTTTAAGCCACTGACCTTGTGGTTAGTAGTCCAGTACTTATCCTCCAACACCACGACATGTACTAAATATATATATATATATATATATGTTGTTGTTAAGTGCTGTTGAGTCGGTTCGAATCCATAGCAGCCCTATGTAGGGTTTCTGAGGAGCAGCTGGTGAGCTTAAACCGCTGATCTTGCAGTTCATAGTGACTTTGCAGTCCAGCACATTAACCCACAGCACACCATGACTCCATACACATACACACACACACACACACACACACACACACAGTCTTTGTTTATATTCAGTGAAAATTTAAACTAGGATTCTTGATTTAATTTTTCTTTTGCTAAGTCTGCTTACTCTAAGCCTAATCTATCTACCTCAGACATTTCTTGTAATGCTGAGACTGTCTTCTACTGGCTTCTACAAAAGATCCCGTTTGCTTTAGCATGGGAGACAGAACTTGTTTCATGAGTGAGGTTGCTGTGACTCACCCTAAGCCCCACAAGCAATGAATTCTTCCCTTGTTTTTGTTTTTTATTTCTGGTGGTCTTTGTTTTATTCTCCAAATACAGTTTTACAAACTAGTCACCAGACCTAATACAAAAATATAGCCCAATAAAATTCTCAGCCAGAGAGAGAAGTCAAAATAAATGAAATATAATCTTCCATCAGTATCCATAGTGGATTGGTTCCAAGATCCACCCCATTATGGCCCCACCAACCTACCCCCACCCCCTAAGAATACCCAAATCCATGGATGCTCAAGTTCCTTATATAACAGGGTGTAGTTTGTGGCCGGTTGACACTGAGTGTGCCGGACCTGTGGATACAGAGGACTGAGACAATATAAAGGCAGTTTTTCTGATGCCCTTTAAAAAAACAAAAATCAGTGAATACCTGTGTTTTGCTGAGGATTCTGGGGATCTGGATTGTGTACTCTGCATTTTATTGTAATAAAAACATCTATAAGTAAAATATTTGCCAATTCAGCATTTTTTACAACATGGGTGGATCTTGAAAATATTATACTGAGTGAAATAAGTCCATCACAAAAGGGCAAATAATGCAGGATTGACTGGTATGGATTGTGCACCTTTCGGTTTTTTATTTTAACCTTTCCCACTTAAGTAACCTGAGCTGAGGGTGAGAAGAGGTGACTTGGATTGCTATCTGGAGTGTATGGGACACTGAGGGACTCACTGATGGCATCTGGAAATAACCCAGGAATCTGGGGGTGCTGTTGACCCACCGTGTCTCCTCTTGTACCTCAAGATCTCCAGAGGGAGGTTACAGTCAGGTGCAGAAATCTGTTCTCTCTTTGTCCTTTAACACAAACCCACTTCCTCTTGTGCTCGGTCCATCTGAAATGGAGAAGGTTGTTTACCTTCCTCTCCTGCAGTTTAGCTGTGTCTTGTAATTCACCCTGGCTTTAATACCAAGGGATGCATCTTCCCATCTGGTTAGGGTAGTGCTCTCAGGATACAAGAAGAATATTTCAACCATGTTGTAAAAAAAAAATCAAAAGAACAACCAAAAACAACATGTCTGTGCTACCAGGATGAAGTGGCTGGCTGATATTGCTGAAAATTTGTTTTTAAGCTGTCTTTGTTATCCTCTATAGGATAAGCACTGGACTGTTGACCACAAGGTAGGTGGCTCAAACCCACCAGCTGCTCTTTGGAAACCTTACACAATGCTACTAGGAGTTGGACCCAACTCAGGTGCAGCAAACAACAACAACAGTACATATATAGAACTAGATACAGATATACAGACTTGTATCTACATATATGGGGAGCCCAGTGGATTGATACAATAAGCACTGGCCTTCAAGCCACAAGGTCAGCAGTTCGAACTCACTAGCTGCTCTGCGGGAGAAAGATGAGGCCTTCTGCTCCCATGAAGATTTAAAAGCCTCAGAAACCCTATATAGGGTTGCTTTGAGTATGAACTGACTCGACAGCACTTAACAACAACAGTGTGTATATGTATAGTCAATCCTTGAACAACACAGGGATTGCGAGCCTTGACCTCCTGTGCAGTAGAAAATTGAGTATGATTTACAGTTGGCCCTTGAACAACACAGGTTGGAACTGCATGGGCCCACTTATACATGGATTATTTTCCCTGTTGCTATTGTGGTGAACTCAAGTATTGTATCTGCATAAAGCACCATCGGACACTAATCATCTCCTTGTGAGCAGATCGTCTCTCCAGTAACTGAAGCAGGTACTTGCAACACTTAAGCTTACAGCAATAACAACAGAGGGAAATATCTACATATTAGTGGGCCCATGCAATTCAAACCTGTTTTGTTCAAGGGTCAATTGTATACATATTATACATATGTATATAAGAGAGAGAAAGTAAAGTAGAAAAGGGCAAAAGAATAAGAAACATCAAATGCATGTTAGTGACAGAGGGGAGGGAGTACAGAGGGGCTTCAACGCTGTCGTAATGTTTTTTTCCTTCAAATGACTGTCAGTCTGGCTGATTGTTAAAGCTGGAGTAAGCCAGGTGGTGGATATACAGGGGATTATTTTATTTTCTATATATTTTTTAATGTTTTAAATATTTCATCATTTTAGATAGAGGTTATTTCATAGTGACAAAGAACTTCATCTGTACAATTCCAAACCTGTGTTCTAATAACAACTCTACCACTTAGTAGGTACAACCATAAGCAAATGACATCACCCACCTAATCCCCATTTTTTCAGCCATGAGATAGACTGATAATACTATCATCTCATAGAGTTGTGTGAATATAATGTGATGGCATGTGTAGATGTGTGGTAATGTTGGCTGTCATGGTTTCCATCCCAAAAACCTTCCCTGAGTACCCTAGTTTAGTGGATCTTCAGTTCTCTTAAATTGTATGTTGATTTCCTTGTGTATCTAGTCAGTATCAGAGCTTCCTAATGTAAGCTCAGAAGGCAAGGGTCATGTTTTGGTTATAGGTTCTACTGTAAAGTCAAGTCACAGTGTAGTACCTCACATATGTTGAGTGCTTAATGTTGAATTAATGTAACAGTCTCAGAGCCAGAATTTGAAGAGATCCTTCTGATTCCACAGCTCAAGTCCGACCACTACATTACACCATTCTTCTCCAAAGCCACTTGACTATGTGCCACTTGAGAGAGGCAGGACACGTTAAATATCTCTGTGTCTCTGTTACAAGAAAAGTAATGTGTGCCTGAGAATTAACTATAAAACACATGAAAAGAGCCTCACACAGTACTGGTCTACAAGAGACAATAAATAGGAATGTTCATGTTAGTATATGCTTGTTCCTTTAAATACTGCTGGGAAATCCAAATGTTGATTAACTTATTGTAATTCTGTTTTGAAGTGACAATCCAGCAAGTTAGGAAATTTTACCAAAAGCCCCAGAAGAAACTTAGAACATCTTTGCAAATATTCTTACTAGAGGTCACATAAGCCAACAAGATAAACACATGTGACTAAAGAAAAACAAAACAAAACATCTGCAAAGTGGCCATTTCTTCTTCTGTCATTCTCTACATCTTTTGCAGGGCCTCCAACGGCATCATATTGGGGCAGAGCATCCAGAGGTTTACTACCTCCTTGGTCCGAAGGAGCCACTATGAGGAGGGCCCAGGAAAAATTGGCCATTTTCTGTGGAAAACAAGTGGCATTTACTAATTATGATGACAATCTACTTTGGGTCTGGATTTGCTGCCCCTTTATTTATACTGAGAGGCCAACTCCTTAAGAAGTAAGCAAGTGTCAGTTCATCCATGAAACAGATAAGAAGAGTGTTTTAAGAAGTCCAAACTCTGAAACATGGAACAAACTCTTGTTGAATCGTATAGCATACTGGTTGTGTTTGTAACTAAACTTTTTACATGAAAAAAAAAAAAAAAAAAATCTGTAAACCAGAACAAAGTTAGGTTTGGAGCTTGAATGCTTGGTATTAAAAACAAAACAAAGCACAGGCATAAAATTATTGAATTTCAACAACAACAACAAAAAACAAAGTTAGTTGCCACTGAGTAGATTTCAACTCATGGCAACCCCATGTGTTTCAGAATAGAACTGCACTATGTGGGGATATTAATGGCTATAATTTTTTGGAAATAGCTCTTCAGGTCTTTCTTCCAAGGCCTTTCTGGGCAGGTTTGAACCATCAACCTTTCAGTTAATAATTGAGTGCTAAGCCATTTGATCATTACTGGTGATTCGAATGCAAAGTTTGGGAGCAAAGAGGAAGGATCGGTAGATGAAAATATGGA
>NW_006408583.1:6745660-6746430 GCF_000296735.1 Chrysochloris asiatica
GATGTCAGCTTGAGGACTAAGGTGCACCTGACCCAAGCCATGGTATATTCAATAACCTCATATGCATGTGAAAGCTGGACAGTGAATAAGGAAGATAGTAGAAGAATTGATGCTTTTGAGTTATGGTATTGGAGGAGAATACTGAACGAACCATGCATGGGCTGCCAAAAGAACCAACAGATCTGTGTTGAAAGAAGTGCAGCCAGAGTGCTCCTTGGAGTCCTGGATGGCCAAACTTCAGATATATTGTCAGAAGGGATAAGTTGCTGGAGAAGGATATCATGTTTGGTAAGTTGGAAGGTCTGAGAAAAAGAGGAAGACCCCCAGCAAGATGGATTGGCCAAGTGGCAGTATCAATGTGCTCAAGTGTGGCAATAATTGTGAGGTTGGTCCAGGACCGGGCAGTGTTTCATCATTCTGTTGTGTATAGGGTCACTTTGAGTTGGTACTGACTCGATGGCACCTAATAACAACAGCAACAACAAGCCATTTGTACGACTCTGAGACTCCACAGGTGTACTAAATAAATGTTATTTGTCAAAAATAGTGCTTCATTTGGCCTTCCTATGAATTTTCTTTAGGCTTTTTGGGCTTGTTGATGTTAGGTGCCATCGAGTCAGTACCGACTCATAGCCACCCTGTGTACAACAGAACAAAACACTGCCTGATCCTGGGCCAACCTCATAATTGTTGTCACACTTGAGCCTATTGATGCTGCCACTTTGCCAATCCATCTTGCTAGGGGTCTTCCTCTTGTTCTCTGACCCTCC
>NW_006408583.1:6746530-6748058 GCF_000296735.1 Chrysochloris asiatica
CAGGCTTTACTCCATTCGTGTTATCACAATCAACTCTACTTTGAGGAGGCAGTTCTTCCCCCGTCACATTTTGAGTGCCTTCCAACCTGAGGGGCTCATTTTCCGGCACTATATCTGACAGTGTTTCTCTGCTGTTCGTCAGGTTTTTGGTGACTAAATATTCGGAAGTAGTTTGTCACTCTTTCATTCCTTCATCCTAGTCTGTCTTCTTCTGGAAGCTCATCTGAAACTGTCCACCATGGGTGACCCTGCTAGTATTTAAAATACCAGTGCCATAGCTTTCAGAATGAAAGCAACTCACAAGCCACCACAGTACGACAAACTGACAGACAACGAGTGGTGGCCATTTGGTTTTAAGTGGAAATTTTAAGTGGAAACTGTCACTTTAAATTTCGAGGATATCTGTGCGCATGTGTAGTAGAACCCTCCAGGGGTGGGGATGTGGTGTCCGTTCACTCAGGCACCCCCTCTAGTCACCAAAATGGAGGTGCACAGACAGAGAGAGACCAATGAACAGATACCAAAAAGAATGCCCACACCTGTATCTCAGCAGTTCTGTCAGGCATTCATGGATGTTCTGATCCTTCCCCCGCTTTGTCTCTCCCAAGATGGCGGCTCCGGAAGCAGCTGAACATCTTGAATTAGAAAGCAATAGATTTCTTGATTCTTCTACAAATTCCCCTAGTTGTAAGCCTTCCAAGCTTCTAAATATTCCTTTATATGTGGTTCAGAGTTCTGGCACCATCCCCTGAGCCTGCTTGGTCCGGTATTCTGTGTTGTTGCTCACGGAGCTCCTCACTGCACATCTACCCGATCCACCATCTTGATATTCATTAAATATATTACACTTCAAGAATTGTCATCTCATCCTGGTACATTAGCTTATTATTGTGAAACAGCCCTCTTGACTTCTTGTATTTCTTCTGGCTTAAAAACCTACTTTGTCTCATTGATATAGCTGTACCATCCTTCTTTTGGTTACTGGGATTTTCTACCCTTTTGCTTTCAACATTTACACCTGCCCTTGTATTTATATGGTATATCTTGTAAACTGCAAGCAATTACATTTGATGTAACAATGTATTGAAAACAAACAAAGCTCACTGGCATCCAGTCTATTCCAACTCATGTGATCCTTTCTTTATGAAAGCAGAAAGTCTGATTGTTTTCTTCCAAGGAGCTGCTGGTGGGTTTGAACTACCGAACCCTGATTAGTTATCCATTGCTTATCCTGCAGTTCTACCAGGGTTCTTAATTAAGGATGTGTTGTTGTTATAGTCTGTCGAGTCAGTTCCAACTCATAGCGACTCTGTATGGGATTTCCAAGACTTTTAAATCTTTGCAGGAGCAGAAATCTTCATCTTTCTCCTGTGGGGTTTATGGTGGCTCGAACCACAGACCTTGTGGTTCGCAGTCCAGTGCTTATCGAATGGAGCCACCACATTCCCAATTAAGGATGTAATTGTTTTTATGTCTACTACCTTATTTACCTTATCAATTCCATGGTCTTTTTCTTCTCTCTCTCTCT
>NW_006408583.1:6748362-6755236 GCF_000296735.1 Chrysochloris asiatica
GTCCAGTGGTGAGGATTTTTGTTTTCTTTACATTTGAGATGCAATCCATACCGAAGGCTGTGGTCTCTGATCTTTATCAGTAAACACTTTAAGTCCTCTTCACTTTCAGCAAACAAGGTTGTATCACCTGTATCGCAGCTTGTTAATGAGTCTTCCTCCATGGATGCCACGTTTTTCTTCATAGAACCCAGCTTCTCCGATTATTTGCTCAGCATACAGGTTGAATAAGTAAGTTTGGCCTTAGCTTTTAAAATACATGAGCTAAAGAAGTGAAAGAAGTTACAGAGAATACTGGAATTTAGAGTAATGCTAGAATCTGGGGAAAATTGTTGCCTTGGTCAATATATAAAAATTTAAAACTTCCCTATATGCCTTTAGGTGTATTTTATCATTTTTCTCCTTGCAGAAGCAGTATCTATTTTATTGAGACGCCAGACTATAATGGTAATGGAGTTTGGGTTTGTTATTGAATTTGATTACTATTAGTCACAGTGGGCCTACACATACTATCTGCAGTTAGAGCTGCCTCAGGCACCCTGAATAGCAGAGATATCGAATATTTTCATATCAAGTTTAGCAATTTCCCATCTGTCATGGCTACTAGAAAACTCAGCAGTGCTGATTGCATTTCATTTTCTATTTTAGGAGTTATTTATGGCTTTGGTGAACAAAAGAAATATAAGGTAATCCTTTATTTTTTCATTTGTGGTCCCACCAGAAAGTTGTCATCGGCTCTGAAAGCAAAGACTTACTAGTAACGTCATGCAGTTAAAAGACTAGTAAAGACTTACTAGTAACGTCATGCAGTTAAAACTAGCCTTGCATCTACACACTCATACACTCATTCATTAAAAAACATGATTATGAATGGTGGTTCTCCTTCTCTTCTGAATTTTGTTCTGTATTACCGAGCTCTTCTTCAACCAATGTACTTGACACTAACAGGTAGAAAAGTGTTATTTCTTTAAAAACAAAAGACTAAACTCATGTCATCACATCAATTCCGACTCATGGAGAGCCATATGTTACTGAGGAGAACTGTGTTTCATAAGGTTTGAACTGCCAACATTGTGGTTCGCAGTCCAGTGCTGATCCTACATCACCACACCAGGCCCTATGTTAGATACTATCGAGTCAGTACTGACTCATAGTGACCCTATGTACAACAGAACGAAACACTGCCTGATCCTGGGCCAGCCTCCTCACTACTGTTGCCACACTTGAGCCCATTGATGCGGCCACTTTTGCCAATCCATCTCGCCTGGGAGTCTTCTTCTTTTTCTCAGACATTCTACCTTACCAAACATGATATCCTTCTGCAGCGACTGGTCCCTCCTCACAATATGTCTGAAGTATGAGAGATGAAGTTTGGCCTCCAAGGAGCACTCTGGCTGCACTTTTTCCAACACAGATCTGTTAGTTCTTTTGGCAGATCATGGCACTTTCAATATTCTCCTCCAATACCATAACTCAAAAGCATCGATTCTTCTACGGTCTTCCTTATTCACTGTCCAACCTTCATATGAGGCTACTGAAAATACCATGGCTTGGGTCAGGTGCACCTTAGTCTCCAGGCCCTATTGGGCTTATTATAACATAAATTTCTGGGCCCAACCCCAGAGTTTCTGATTCTGCAAAGTTTCCCAGGCAATACTGATGCTGCTTCTCCTGGTCATGCCCTTAGAAAATCACCAAAGGTACAGAGGTATAGCCATACAAGAGGTATTTCAGGGTATTTGATGATTAAAAGCACTGTCAGTAGTATAGAAACATGTTGAAGTTAGCTGAGGAGAGAGTCGTGGGTGTCGGAAACAAAATGTTTGGGAGTGATAACCTTCTATTTGGATGGAAAGCAGAGTCAGATGAATGTTTAAATGAGAGATAAAATTTATGGTCAGAGCAGTATCTGCTCCATGAAACATTGGTTTGACCAATGTTCAATGTTATTCACGTTTCCTTTAATTAGTAGTAAGCAGCACTGGCCTGCAAACCACAAGGTCAGAATTTCAAACCCACCACCTGCTCCTTGGAAACCCTATATAGGGTCGCTATGTGTCGAATTAACTCAACTGCATTTTACAACAACCATAATCATTTAAAAGTAATCAGACTTCATATGAAAATCTAGATTCCCATTTGCTTTTGAAAATTCTGTATTTCCATATGGTATGATAAAGATAGTCTTTTCTGTACTTTAAACAGCAGCTTGTTCAAGTACTGTGGCACTCTAGAATAAGCATTAGACCATAAGGTCAGTCTGATGCACAAGGTCGGTGGTTCAAACTCACCAGATGCTCTTCAAAAACCCTGTACAGGCTCACTTTGTGTCAGAACCAACTTGATGGCACTTAAAAATAACATTGTTCTGTAAGAGTACTGTTAAATACAAGCATAGAGTCACTAGGAATAACCCAGGAGTATTCTTCTGTTTTTTAAAGTCACATGTTTTCAGGCTTAGGGGGAAATATCTGTTTTTAAGTCTTCATTGAAATATTGAAGTAAGAGTTATGTAGTTTAATTAGAGTTCCCATATCCCTTTGTGATTTCCATTGGTTGATAAATGCTCTCTATTATTTCTTTCCAAATGCTGCAAGTTGGATCCATCGGTCTATCATTCATTTCAAAGGCAATGCTGCTTGCTCTGCATCAGAACACAGTTGCTGCTGACGCAGACAAAACGACTCAGGTGTCCTGTCAGAGATATCCCTGAGGAAAGGGGTGGGGAGATGGGGATACTTTCACTCGTTCTTGTGACAGGTCACCTTTTCACTTGACTTTGTTCCTGGAATGAGAGGCATGTTGATGGTAGCTAGAGTGCCCATTGTGAAGGAATAGGAACACCAGGGTCTAGGTGTTCTTTTGCCAGTTACTATACACTTGTCCTGGAGTCCTGGTGTGTCGCTGTAGGCTAATGCGTCAGACTGCAAAGTCATTTGAACTGCAAGGTCAGTAGTTCAAGCTCACCAGTTGCTTCTTGGAAACCCTATACAGGGTCGCTATGGGTCGAAATAAACTCGATGGCACTTAACAACAACAACAACATACACTTGTCCTAAGGACCTCTCATATTGTAGTGGTTACAAGTCAGGCTGCTAACCTCAGGGTGAGCTGTTTGAAACTTCCAGCCATTCCAAGGGAGGAAGATGCGGCTTTCTGCTACCATAAAGATTTACAGCCTTGGAAACCCTATGCAGGATCACTATGAGCTGGAATCGACTTTCTTCTCTTGGCCTTCTGATTTATAGTTCCAGGGTTGCTAAATTTTTTGTAAGTTATCAACATTTTTGCAGTAAATATTGCAGAGAAATATTTTCCCAATATGAAATAATTTATATGAGCCCTGATTTTGCACATATTTAGGTCCACACAAACATGTGTGAAGTTTTATACCAATTTTTATACCAATTTTGACAGCACTTAATGATACCAAAGGAGCTCTGATGGTGCAATGATGAAGCACTTGACCGCAGTGTGGGAGAGTTTTCTAGTTAAGTAACAGAAAGGTCTGCAGTTTGAACTCACCAGCTGCCATGTGGTAGAGGTGACCTGACGACCTCCTCCCATCAAGTTAGCTATAGTGTTCTTCAAGCTGAAGCTCACTCATAGCATCCCTTAAGACAGAGTCGAGTTGCCCCCATAGGGTTTCCTATGTTGTCATCTTTTCCAGGTCTTTTCTGCCATGGTGCAGCTGATGGGTTCAAACTGCACATCTTTCTGTCACAGCCTAGAAAACTCTACGAGGCAGCTCTGTCAAACAGAGTCACTATGAGTCAGGATCAACGCAACAACACACAACAACCACCACCCCGTAGCTAATGAACATAGAAAAATAGGAAGGTTGTTTTCCCTGAACTTTCTAGCTGATGGGAATATCTAATCTCCAATTTAAGACGCTAAAATATTTTCTATACTACTGAGGGCCCTATTTCCTGTCTCACACCTTCTGAAGTCATAAGCAATGAAGAACACAATGCTAATATGGAATAGCTGCCCATTTCTTGGCTTCCATTTTTAGCTGATTATTTCCAGGTGAATTCATTCTCATTTTTACCTTTGGATAATCCTTTCCTTCCATCCACAGCACAGCTGACTAAATTCCCAGGCCAGAATTCTCTGGTTTTGTGGTATTCATTCATGCTTTATGAAACTTTCCTTTCATACACTTTTAAATTCAGCAGCTACCTGAAAGCTTCCATATGCTTATGACATTAACACTTTGATGACAGTTGCTTCTGAAATGGAGCTTGGCTTTTTTTGCCTCTGGAATTCAGTTATTTCATTATCCATTTCATTCTAAGTAGAAAGCTTATAACTCAGATGTTCTTTGTCCATAATTATCCCGCTGCGTGTCCTGGTGTGGTGCTGTTGGCTAATGCGCCAGGCTGCAAAGCCATTTGAACTGCAAGTTCAGTGGTTCAAGCTCACCAGTTGCTCCTTGGAAACCCTATACACGGTTCCTATGGGTTGGGATCAACTCTACGACACTTAACACCAACAACAACCACTGTATTGTTAAGGTGAATCCTAACTGGTTAATATCCATATTAATTTTTTTTAATTAAAAATGGAGATGGCTGAATATTCAGACAGTTGAATGTTCTGCTTGCCTAGGAGTGAGAGTGGAAATTATTTGTACATAAATGTATATTGATGCTGTGTTAAGTTACCAAGAACAAGGATGCAGAGCAGCTCTGGAAGGTTGTGTTAATCAAGAGACAGAAATCACAACTGATATTTGAACAGAACAAATTTAACATAAAGAATAGTTAGAAAATTGTTAATTACCTAAAGAATAAGAAAAAAAATCTTAAAAGTAGCCTGGAGGTAGAATTGCAGGAAGCAGTTTGGCATTCCTAGTAGTGGGAGAGTGAAGGGAAGAGATTAGAATCATTGAGCTCTGGGAACTAGAAGGAGAGCCCCACAGAATTGAAGCTCAGACCTCCCAAGAGAGGCCTCTGTCCAGTGGCTGCTGTTGCATAGGAGTGGAGGCAGATGAGCATGGTTCTGTGAATATTGGAAAAACCTTATACTGGATTCAGCTACGGGAAGGGAACTGCCTCAGCCCCCTTCCCCTCAGTGAAACTCAAGACAGGAAGCACACAGGAAATAAAAAAGAAAGGACAAGTCCTTCTTCTTTCTTCCTCCTATGGGCTTCTTCTAATCTCCCTCTTCTTGTTTTTTAAGTGCCACTGAGTTGGTTCCATCTCATAGTGACCCTGTATAGGAATTCCAAGGAGCGCTAGTATGTTTGAACCACTGACCTTGAGGTTAGTAGTCCAGTGCTTATCCTACAACACCACAATAGGACTAGTTGCCCTCTAGTGCCCCTGGCAAATTAAAAATGTGATTGGCAGAGTCCCAGTCACAGCTTCATAAAGCCAGAATATAGAAGGGTAATTTTCAAACTGAAAGGTGTTAAATAGCTTAGTACTAGAACAAAGTTTTCAGACAAGGTTAGCTAATGGCAGTAAGAGAAACCGAAACAGAATTCTCATGAGGAGTGTCAGAAAAAGCCTCATTCTTAGTACAGCAACATCTTCAATTTCAAATGTCATAAATTAGAAAGAATTGTACAATGAATGAGCCGCCATATACCCATTACCCAACTTTAACAATCGTAAGTATTTAGCCATTCGTGCTTTTTTTCATCCCTTACCTTTTCTTAAACATCTACTTTTACCCTACCGCCATAGAAAGCCCCAAAGTCCCACGACCACCGAGTAGGTTCTAATTCACAGGAACTCTATATAGTACTTTCAAGGCAGTAAATTTTTACAGGAGCAGAAAGCCTCATCTTTCTCCCGCAGAGTAGCTGGTAGTTTCGAACTGCTGACTGCAAGGTTCGCAGCCCGATTTGTAACCACTATATTACCAGAGCTCCTTTATATAAGAATAGCATTTTTTAAAACAGGAAAAAAATCACTTGAATGTTTTGATATTTTACATTTGTCTTTCATTTACTCTTTGTAAAAATATACTAAAATTTTATACACTTTGAATGTAGCTAGATTTTATTTTTAAAACTTTATTTTAAACCTCTTTAGTGTCAATAGAACAGGTATCAAAAATTATATGGATATCTTGATTATAACAACTTGTCAAAATAAAGGCAAGAGGAATAAATATATAATAATCAATGATTTATGCATGCCTTTATTTTATGACTTAAACATAACCAGACCATCAACAGAATATTGAGACATTCTGCAATAGTTGAATTTAATAATCTTTGATATTTTTCCAATTTGTGTTATTGTTAATTGTTATAGAATCGGTTCTGACTCATAGTGACCATGTATAGCGCTTGTGAGGAGCAGCTGGTGGGTTGGAATTGCAGACTTTGTGATTCACAGTTCAGAGCTGATCCTACAGTGCCACATCAGGATTCCAGTAGTCATCTATAAATGAAAGCTTTATACTTTTGTAATTTTGCAGTTGTAAAGGTCTATGTATCAAGGTAGGAGTATGGAACAGTTTGACAGTTAACTTGATTTACAATATTTACATATTTAGCTATGTGGGCCTCCATTTGTCATCTTGCCCCAATCCCTGCAAATGATCCTGGGTGATCTAAGACCTCAGGTACATCACTGTACAGATGAAGAGAGAACTGGCATCCTTATCTGTCATGTTCTGCAAACCATCAGTCAGTTCAGTACTGAATTTGCATGTCTGTCCTATCAATTACTAACAGAAGTGTGTTAAAATCTCCCACTATAATTCCATTCATTTTTGCATTCTATATTGTGACGCTGCATTTATTAAATATATTGTTGTTGTTAGGTGCCATTGAGTTGGTACCAACTCATAGTGACCTTATGCACAGCAGAATGAAACACTGCCCAATCCTGGACCAACCTCACTACTGTTGCCA